>NC_142290.1:29657405-29719905 GCF_965620075.1 Prunus avium
AAACCTTTTTTGCACTCTATTTTGCTTTCCTTTTAATTATTTACTATTTTTGCCTTTTTTGCACTCTTCTAATTGTTAATTATTATTTTTTTAAATCCAATAAAAAGAAGTAAAGGTAAATTTCGATAAATTATTCTTCTTTTTTTTTTTTTCTTCTTAAAAAAAGTAAAGTGTAGCTTTTCATAGGAAGCCGGATAAATTTGATTTGATATTAAGTGTAGCTTTTCATTTTGATTTTGACTGAGCGCTATTTCTTTTTCTACATTAGGAAAAAAATTTAGGTTCCTAATTGACAAATTGAAAAGATCATCTCCACTAACAATTGGTCATGACCACTCCCTTATCTTTCTTGCTACTTTGTTTTCTAATTAATGGATGCATGCAAAAATGGTAACTTTATTGGGAGGGCATACATGTGTAATATGGGGATCCTGAGCCTCTGCATTTTTAGCATCGGTGTATTTACACGTATTTAAAAAAATGCAAACCAATAAATTAATCTAATGATTTTAATAAATCCATGTCAGCAAACTTGTATTAAACTAAAAACTAATTAGTTGCACCTTATTATTTCCCCAGCAAGAGACATATTCAATATCAACTCCTTCATGAGGTATTATACGACCTGAACTATTGCCTTGTACCCAATCAGAGGCATCCTTAAAATGTGTCTATCTCAAAATAATAATAAAAATTAAAAGCATACGCTACACATATGTTGCCTATCCAGGTGATCCCATATATTCTCTCTCCTTCTCTTTTGGCTATTAGACTTCTTGTCTCTCTCTCTCTCTCTCTCTCTCTCTCTCTCTCTCTCTCTTTGCTACTCGACCACAGCAAGTTTCTTCCCCCTTATTTTTTTTTGGGTCAAATTCTCCCTCTATTGGCTAAATCTTCTATTATTTTGGGTGGGCAACTTGGCAACAACATCTTCTCCTCTCCTTTTGTCAGCAACAAGTATTATTCTCATTCTCTCCTTTGCTATATATCTTTAATTATAGGTTTAGGGCTGAATTATTCTAGGGCTTTGATTTGGGATTTTGTTAAAATTGAGTATTTTAGGGTTTAATTATGGATGAATTATAATTTTTGGTTTGGTATTGTTGAGATGTTATTATGAGAATTTGTTTGATTTTTTGTTGGTATGTTTGATTAAAATTCTTTCTACATATTATTCATAGGCTATCTTTTATTATGTCGGATCACAATCGGAATCCTAAGAGAAAAACGAATTTGAATAGTGTTGTTTTGTATTGCATTGCATTTACTTTTGGTTTTAGTTTTGGTTTTGTATTTGTTGAACTTTAATTTATAGATAAAGATGCATTTGAGGGTGAGACTCATTATATCCCCCCGACTATGTGTATCTTTTTATGTTTATTAATGAAATTCATCGTATCATGGAGTTTAGTATGTAAGTTTTGCCCAATCGGCTTTTGAATCCTGGAACCGCCACCTTGACCTGCAAAACAATGACAATAAGATGCCAAGATTTTTAAAACGATGAAAAGATATATGCACATGCCAAAACCAATTTATAAGATGACAAAAAAGATCTTTTTAAATGATAGAAATAAAAACACAAAAATCAAATAATACCCGGTGTAAGCAAATGATGAAGTTAGGATTCAACATGCTCCAAGATGACTCCAAGAGAACAACATGTCTGAACCATTAGTTCACAACCGTGCAAAGCTGAAATAAACTCCTGAAGCTGTTTTTTAGCAGCATCCTCGTATAAAACAACCTTATTAGCATTCCTCCCGCAAGCTTTACTGCATTCAGTCACATTCAGTTACTGTAAATCATTCTCTGGAGCCATCGGTAAGTTCCCTATAAGCATAAGTTTACTGTAGTGATAATAAAATCAACTGGTCATTCCAAGCTTACCTACTAGAGAAGACTTGCAACAGCATCCTGGCGTTCCTTTATCAACTCTACATGATATAGAGGTCTTGCAAGCCATGTTTTAAGCAATCGCTTCCCAAATCCGGTAACACAGTGGTAATTGTGCATATATTGTCCTTCAAGAGTAATAAATTACCTAAGAATTGAGATTAGAATGAGAAAAATTAAAGACATGTGTAAGATAATTTAAAGAAGGTTACCCTGAAGAGTCTCCATTTCTGCTGTTCTCAAAAATCTCAAGGTAACTCGAGTTTTGCAAATCGAAGTAATGTCTCATCCAGAAAAGCCTGCTTTAAATAAAAAAGAACGCCTCCAAGAGCTGAAAGTGCACAGATGCCATTCTCACCTGTTCTCATAAGCTCTGACAACACATCTTGCAGGCAGCCCAAGTCATCTTCTTCCAAATGAGAATCATTAGCATGTAAGTTGGATGTCTTTGGAGAACCAGAAACCAATTGATCAACGGTGCACCTGTAGATACGTCTGATTTCCTGAGCAGTTCTCTCAGCATCCCAGAATTCTAAAAGTGGGACTAACTCATTGACTAGTGGACTTCTTGTATGCCTTAGCTGTACTTTCTCTGTTTCAGGACCAAGAAGTTTTACAGGTTTTATAATTTCCACGGGCCTCAGCTCGGACAAGAGACAAGACGAGGCACTGCACTCTAAATCATCTCCAAACTGTTAAAGGGAAAACAATACTAGTAAAAAACACATCCATACATAACATTTAGTTCAGTAAAGCCATACTAGTAAAAAACACAGACGTACAAACATTTGATTCACTAAAGCACTGCAAAACATAGCATGAAAAAACTTGTTTGTTGTAAAATGGAAATTAGGAGTAACAATGTCACAACTTGTACTGCTGATCATATATGTCCTCAAACTCAAACAGTTAAAATTTAATGGAAATGTAGACAGCCACTGATTCCAGCAGGCACCAGAAAATCACGCTACCAGACCTTTTACGTTCATAAGAGGCACACAATTTCACTAATTATGCTTAGCAGTTACAAAGAACCCCCTCTGCCCTCCCTCTCCCCACTGCTTTGATGAGTGATGAGTCCCACCCAGTTCGTGGAACAACTGTATGCTTTATGTGTGCATATATGTCTGTACAATTATGAGAATGAAAACTATGAGAAAAGGATGAACGAGATGTTCTACCAGACTCACACCTGCCCGAGAATGACTCGGCTGGTAGTAACATCAACTACACAAACCCCAAAAATTCGCTCTGTATTTTGGTTTGCCACATTCTGAGAGTTTTCAGTCACTGCCATTAGATAAGAAGCATCAGGGTTTGCTGACAGCATCTCTCCCTCAGTTAGAGTTCCTTTTGTAACCACTGCACATATTTCACGTTTCACAACCTATAGACAAAGGTGAAGTCAGAAGTTCATAGTACCTTTTATGAGTAGCTTCAATATGGATATGAAATTACAAAGTGCAGTGCTAAGAATTAAAATATAAGATATCAAATAAATCAGATGACAAACATTCAAGTATATATATTGACAGGTCAAATGAGCATACCTTATCTTTAGAGCCATCCTCTTTGCGACGAAGCTCCATCTGTTCAGGTGTTTCTGTCTGCTCTATAACAAGAACTCGATACCCCTGCTCAGTCAAGGCAGATTAAATTAATCTCTCCTCCCCCCCCCCCCCGGCGATTAAGAAATATACTTCTAATGGATATTAGATGTTTAACTTCAACGAATTAGAGTAAAAAAAGATATCTTCAGAGAAAATGACAAGAATAAAGCCAACCTTCCTAGCCAGTTTCTCCACATTCATCGAGAAATTCTTCTCTGGGAATCCACAGTGGGGTTGTTCACCCTAATATTAGTCAAAGAAAAATTACAAAACAAAAAACAAATAGGAAACACAATGGATGTATCCAAAGTAATGCTGCTAAAAAATATCAGAAAATTTCAAATTCAGAAGAGAACAGCTTGTATCTTTTATTTTCTTCTTTTGACCTATAAAATGAATTTTATCCAACCATTATACAGTCAAGATAAAATGAGAAAAGAAAGATAGTGTTAAGTGCTCACACACAACAGCCAACACCAAGACAGAATTTGAAGATAGATTACCTTCATATATTGCAGACCAAGTTCTTTTGCTCCTGTGTGTGCATCCATTTCAAAAAGTTCATAAAATTTGCCCATCTGCTCAAACAAAAATCAGATATTCATCACTTGACTGCAGTAATGACCCTGAAAGTTTGTGTGGCATTATATAACATATATATATTTTTAATCCAAATAATATATATAACATTACTTGGCTACTGTAAAGGATGAACATACCTTTTAAAAGAGAACTCTGTCCATGTGCTTTGACTTAAACTCCCACCATTGTCTCTGAATATTAACACATGACTAGATTAATAGTGTTCATGATGGTAAAGTGCTCCAAACCCTATAGGCCACTTATCTATCTAAAAGCAATTACCAGGCCACCTGATAAACTCTTTAAGAAATCAGGAGGTAAGTAGAGTTCTTGGATCATACTTTGCATCTCCAGGACATCATTTTTTGGCATCCCTACGCTCTCTGTTTCCAGACCAAAGCAGTTGAGCAAAACATTTATGAAATTGGGATTCCACGTAAACATTTTCTAAATGCCTCCCAAAAAAGAGCAATAAATTCAGATCTGCGCATACTAATGTAGTAAAAGTTCTCCTTTCATCAATAGTCATAGGCAAAACAGAGATACAGTGACTGACTAAAGTTGTCAGCATAGAATTATATATTTTTTGAATAGAAACGAAATTTATTGAAAGAATCGAAAAGGAACACACAAGTGGATAAGGCATCCACAAGCCAAACGAACAACAAAAACAGACTTAAAAAACAAAGACACCAGCCAAACTACACAGAGACTGCTATACCAGAAAGACCCAAAGTGACAGAAGCCCATAGGGCATCAGCATAGAATTATATGTGGGCTGTAGCCATACAACAAGTTTAAAATGTAAAACTAACAACTTAAAATGGCAATTAACAGATTGCCATTAGACATAGCAATTACCAGTAGCTTGTTCGCAACTGCCAAATAAAACAGGCACAAAGTGGGGTGGACTGCCAAGTTACACTTTAAAATTTTACAGTTAGTTCGCATATAAAGTAGGACTGTCATGTATATGTATCTTGTATTTTCCGCAGACTTAGGTTGGTGATATTGTCAGTTGCTTTGGGGTTCAAAACTCCCAATCTCCATTTTCACTTCATTATTGATTTGCAAGGTGCATGGTGTGGCTGCATTGCATCTATGTGCTCTTTGTCTATAATTTTCTCTCTCATGCAATGCAAGATGAGAGCCTCCATGCCAAGAAGGGTGTTGTTAGCTTGATGCCCCATTCTCTTTCACATGCAAGCAATGCAAGATGAGAGCCTCCATGCCAAGAAGGGTGTTGTTAGCTTGATGCCCCATTCTCTTTCACATGTCTTCACTTCACTCCCTTTTTACTGTAAGTCTGGCCAACTGATGCGTTTTTCCTTTGAAGCCATTCTTTCTAGATTCAATATAACACTCTTGGTATGATTAGGGCTCATACATAGTAGACTCTTGGTATGATTAGGGCTCATACATAGTACACTCTTGGCCAAATAATTTTTTGTTTTTATTTTATTAATTTTTCTTCATCTTTCATGCCCTTTTTTCATGTTTTCTTATCTCTTCAACCCCCCACACCACAAAAACAGAAGAAAGAGAAGAAGAAGAAGAAACTCTGAAAAATCGACCTAGGCGGCGCCTAGGTGCTAGGCGGCCGCCTAGGCGGCTCCTAGGCGCTCCTAGGCGGTAGGCGGGAGAACACCACCCTAAATGTTAGGGGTAGGCGCCAGGGAGTTAGGCGGCGCTTGGGCGCCCGCCTAGGCCGCCTGGGCGGGTCCGGTGGCTGCTTCTCTACTCTTCTCGACCCAACCAGTGGCGGCGACAAAGGTATCTTTGAACTTTTCTTCGTAGCTGCTGCTGGGCTCACCTTATTTCAAGGGCGCGCAAGAGGAGATGATGTTGGCAGAGAAATGAAGGCTGAGAGATGAGAGGTGATGGAGGCGCAGAGATGAGAGATAATTGAGGGTAGGGTTCGTCCAAAAAAAGGTGAAGATAGGGTTAGTGAAACGCTGTGTTTCACTTATGGGCTGCTATTTTAACTGGTATTTTTTGTTTTATTTTTTTGGGGCTAAAAGCCCAACACATAACTGGTATTTTCAGTTGTATTGAAGAAAGGTGAAAATAATGTTTAATTATAGGAGGAATATGTACTCAGTAGAATTTACACTTGGATGAAGGTAGAAGAAATCAAGAAACTAACCCCACAAAGCACCTATATTTCCTCAAAATCAATTTGATGTTTGAGTACTAGTGGTGGAGCAGGAATAAGATCATGAGAAACTTCACAATTAAAATTGCTTCTCACTTCCTAACTAACCTTTCAATTTCTTCTAACTCACCGGTAATCACCGTATAATCGAGCTAGCCTCTGAAAACCTCTGTCTATTGTCTATGTGACAAGGCAGAATTATGAACCCCATTCACACTTCCTCTGTTTCCTGTGGACGTGGACATGTCGTCTACGAGAGGAGAAGAGAATCTGGAAGAAGCCGCTGCCTGCATGCACAAGGAACCGTCACTCCATAACTGTTTCTTGGGAAAGGAAATGTTCCTTTGACAAGCATTGGAGCAAACATCCCCCTCGGACCTGTGGAGAGCGCAACTGCAGTTCTTATGGTAAGGCCTTCGCTCAATGTCAGAGTCCCGCATTGACAGGCTTCCTTCAAACACACACTGAAACATCATCCCAGCAACTCCTGCGCTAGTCATTCTATTCTTCTCTCTTCTCTGAGTCTCTTACGTATTTATGTTAAGGCTGGCTGTGAGCAAAGAGTAGCCAAGTGTTTGTGTATGGCTGCATGTCGTGTTTGAGTGTGTTGAAACTTTTGCATGCTTTCTAAAACATTTATATACAAGTTATGATAAATGGGGTGTGGGGGAAATCAAGAAAAATGTTTGTGATATTATTGTTCCCACGTAGTTTAGTATGGTATTCTTGCCAAAGTGGAAAAAGAGCAAGACGAGAGTTTTTTTTAGGGCAGTTCAGCTTTTTTGGTGAAAGATCATTCTGTTACTTAATTTGAGTGGAAGACCCCACTGGTCATTTTAGGAGAACATAGAAAATGGAGTATAACTTCGGCTTTTTCACAAGAAGAATCATGTTGTTGAGTAGAGGGCCCCTCTTGTCTCTTTGGGACATTTCTAATGGTTTTTTTAAATAAATTTTACTGTTTTTTTGGGCTTAAAAATGAGAAAAGAAAAAACACAGAGAAATACAAGGTCATGCTTTGGTAGCAGCAAGGCCGTACCAGAATTCTGATTAGTAGTAATAACCTTGTAGTTTTATGAGCTCGTGAGCAAGCAGCTTCTGTTTATTCTGAGAATCAATGTTATGATATGCTATTTATTTTCGAGACGCCAAATGTTATGTTGCTTTGTACAATGAAACCCTAGGCGTTAGGCGCCAGGCAGGTCCTTTTTAAACAAAAATAAATAGTATAGCCGCCCGGCTATACCCTTATTTTTTAATAACAAAAATAGTATAGCCGCGCGGCTATACTATTTTGACCGGCTGCTGGGCGGGATAGTATAGCCGCTCGGCTACACTATTTTTAGCACGTGGCAAACTGGGCGCTAGGCGTTCCTCTTGACTCTGAATAAATAGTATAGCCATGCGGCTATACCCGGATTTTTTAAATAATGAAAATAGTATAGCCGAGCGGCTTTACTACGGTTTTTCAAAATAATAGTATAGCGGCGCGCTTCTGGAAGTCTGCTAGGATCCACAAAAGTATGAGCATTGAGGAAGAAGCTTAAAACCTCTTGTGAGCCAGAAGAAAGTACAGGAAATATAGTTACATCAGAGCTATTATGATACCAGAATTTTGTTTTCATAAGTAATAGTAAAATCCTGCATCATGCGAACTGACTGATACTTAAAAAATGGTGCTCTGCATAGGAACTTTAAAAATCAATATCGAGTTAAAAAAAAATGTAAATAAGTACACTAAGAGACATTTGAACTCTGCAATCCACCTATACAATGTCAAAAAATTTGTTCTTGAGTTGCACTTGCAGAAATGTTGATGGTCTCATGAGAGGAGATTTATAAGTGTTAAAATTAATACACACTTGAAGAATATAGAAAAATCTAGAAAAAATTAGAAAACTCAAGAAAAGTCTACCAAAGTTAAGCTTTAATAATTGTTGTAAGCTCCTAGAAAATTCTTAATAAAAATCTTGTAATAAAGTAATAATATTATAATGTAGTGGCTATGAGAAGAAGCCAAGCCACCGACTTGGACAATGGCGGCAACTTGAGTGTATAAATAGATGAGAAAGAGAGAGAAAAGGCCAAATAGACACCAAAGAGTGAAAAAGGCCAATAAGCCTAGTAAAAATTTCTAGTTGCTGAAGGCCAATAAGCCTAGTGTTGTATAAAGCCTTGTACCCATCTATTGTAGAATAAATAAAATCACTTTGTTGTTCACCTCTTCACACCTCCTCAAATTAACATCACTTTGTTTCCCCTACAAACCAACAATAAGCAATGCACCATTTCCTGAACCGGTGAAGACAAAAACCAGAGGCAGATTCCTGATGGCAGTCCCAGAGTCACTATCTCTTCACCCACGGAAATCACTGCAGCCAAGGACAGATACATATAAGATGCACCCAATAGGAGGAACGGTGTTGAATATCCAAGACTGAAGTACCCTTGAAAAAGAAAAGAAAGAATGAGAAAAAGAGAGAGACACCTTTCCAAATGAAAGTAGTCTCTTTTCCCTTCATCATACAGGGACACCTTTTAAGCTAGGATCTGCACACCAGAGACAATGATAAACTGGTAATGAAGCAAAACAGGTTAATCACTGCCCTGCTCATAAAATATGAAAATGCAATCTTGTATAGGGTGCCAGCTAAGCTTGTTTGTGTTATTTGTGTGTGGAGCCAAATGGGCTGCAGCTTCCTTTGACAAGTTGAGACCGATAAAAAGTCCCAAATATTAAAGGAAAATAATGAAAATCACTTTGTTGTAATACACACTATTGTCTATCCCAAATATCTTTAATAGACATGGTGGGTGAATTAGTTTCCAAAAAAAAATTCACAAGACACTTTTATAAAATTGTATCTAGATAATCAGTGGATAGTAGCCATATTTGTAGTAGTGATTAGGATGTACTCAGTTAATTTTAGGGTTCGTTTAGCACCACTCTTTGGCTTATTATTGATTGTTGTATTTTGGTGTTTCAGTGTTCAAAGTGCAGTTATGGTAATTTCATCATAGCTATCATTTTTATTTTTCCATAATTGATAAAATGTTTTTTTTAATTTCTTTTTGGTCAAATTTTTTTTACTTCAAGGCTAATGGAGAAGAAGACTTGTGCACAACAGTTATTGCAACAAACTTATGATTTTATTTTGGCTTATTTATTATTGATTGTTGTATTTGTTGTTCCAGTGAATTCTTTTCATATTCCAATTCTGAAGATGGCATCGCAGGCGCAGCTTACCATTTCGGTTTTCCATATTACTGATAAAATGTTTTCTTTTTTATTTGAAGGGTAATGGAGAAGAGAAACGTGTACAACAGTTAATGCAAGCACCAAGTCGACAATAACATTTTTGACTATATATATATATATATATCTTTGATTTGAGATACAAATTTGTGGTGGTTTAGCATCGATTGAAAAAATATATATATACGAATAAATGCAAAAAAAATCGGATTTACATCTTCAAGTTTACATCCATCCCGCCATTGGAGAAAAAAACACATTTGCATCCCCCTTATTGTGAACTTTGGGCTGAAATAGTCTGGTCCCTCTCCCCTGGAGATTGAATTCGTCATCTTTCATCATGTACTCAGCAATTTTTTTAGGCATAAGAATATTACCCAACTTCAATATATATATATATAATCAAATTTAAGTAGCCAAAGAGAATATATGAATCAAATAGTGGGTAATTCGTTCTCATAGTAAGGCGCATTCTAAAACCAAAGACAAAAATTTGAAAAAGAATGGAATTTGTTATCAAAGTTGCCAAAAAAAAAAAAACTCAGATAGAACATAAGGGGTTTTTTTTAAAGAACCTTTTTTATTGGGAGGGACGATAGTTTATTAAACTCACACACACTATACGAATGCTAGGACTCGAACCCAAGACCTTGCTCAATAAAGTAAGTACTCCAAACTACTACACTAGTGGGTCCTTTGCTTGAAGGATTTATATATGAGTAATTGTGACAGAAAACAAAGTTCCCACAGTAATAGTAAATTTATATTCCAACACGGACTAAAAGGAAATTAACAAATATTCCAGAAAGTAATCATCAATACTTCTGAGTAATATTACATTTGATTGCATTTGGAAGAACATATATATAATGCTGACGGTTGATTCTTGACTCCTGAATGCAAAGTATTCATCACTTTGTGAATCACCTGTTCCAGAAATCAAAAGTTAAGCAAAACTTTATTGAAATTACCTCAAGTAAAACAACTATATGGGTAAAAACAAGAAATCATAAGTCACAACATAGAATAATCCAAGGAGACTGGAAGTGCACACTCCAATCACAACACATAAGGATTAATGTAAATTTGACAAATCAGAGGGCCATATGGAGAACAAGTTTCAAACCAACCTGGTCACAATCAAGGTCATACAATTATGAGCTCAAGTGTGTGTCTGTGTACTAGTCTATGTTGTGAAAATGGACAAGCACTTTCACTCACTCCCCTAATGATCTTGTTGTTGATGGACTTTGTGACACACACAATGATGGATGAATCACACACACACACTTGAGAAACCAACCAAGCACAAAGTGACACAAGAATTTATAGAGGTTCAGCAATTGCCTACATCCTCTTGGTGATCCCCTTGAGAAATTCACTAATGAAAGAATAAGTTACAACTTTGGTTTACAAAGAAACCCCCTTAGAACTCTATTCTCTCCCAAGCTCTCTTTTCTCTCTCGCCCCTTGCTCAATGTTGCATTCCTAAAAGGACACAAATTAATGTGCAAACAACCAATTAAAAATACCCGCAAGTGCACGAATCTAATGAAGTATAGATTATGTAAGTACGAGGTCGATCCCACGAAGAACTTGTCGGTTTCCTATAAGTTCTAATTTGAGTACGTAAAGAACACTAATTTTACACAACACACAAACACAATACAAATTGGAAACTAAAAATGAAGTAAGGAAGATAAAAGAAATGAAACAACACAAGAAAACAAAGAAAAACACAAACAGCACTTTCTATCACCCGTTTATCACCATTTGGACAGATTCGTTTCTCTGTTTTTCAGTTTCGACCTCTGTCCAGTTTTTGACCTATAACTTTCCAACCGTTTATCCAAAATTCACATTCTTTATACGGTTGGAATCAGCACAGAAAATGCAAGAACACAACGCGGACCAAAAGTCCAAAACAATTACGGAAACAAACAAAATTCAGTGACAAAGACACAAAACGTGTCAAACACGCAACTCACACACACATTGGGGGGGTTTTTTTGATTTGGTTCAAGTGACCTATTTCTATTGCATGAAAGTAAATGGACTTTGAATTTAAATGTGAATGGCAGAGATGAATTATCAAAATGTGAAATTAAAATGTAACAAACACTAGGGTTTCGGAATCCACCCTAAACAATTCTACCCATGTTCATGGATACTCAAGTGATGAACTCTAAATGTATTGATGAAGATGTTCGCAATCAAGACCATGGGTCGTGGCTCAAGACGCATTGATTCTCTCTAATATACGTAAAGTGCATGGTTCGTGCTACAATACTTGTGCCCTCCTCATAACCGAACCTAGGTATGGTTCGTACTTCAATTCGATTGCAAGGAAAACCCATTAAGTTCAAAGAGAATATGAACATCACAAGAACCCTAATAGCATGGTGTTTACATTAGGTATTCAAGAAACCAATTCACATGGATGGTTCTTACTCCATCCATCTATTGCTTAGGAAAACATGAAGATACACATAATCCCAACAACCTCAAGAAGCATGCTTTCAAAGGTAATCAATCAAGGAAAACACACATCAAGGATAGATTAATTTGGTGAATTGGAATTCATCAATTGTTGTCAAGAAACCAATTCACATGATGCTCACTTAAACAAGTTCAATCATTTGTTGCTAATTAGAAATTGTGTTCTTGGTTATCTTACACAACTTCTCAACTTTAGCTACATGCATACAACCTAAGGTGATTAAGCAAAGGAAGCAAACACATATCATAAAATTCAATTAGTGAATGGGGTTCATCAACAACATCTAGAAATTCATACACTCAAGCATCAAAACAATAAGGTAATCATGTTTAGGGCTTCAACCTAAGCCCTAGCTATGGAGTTTAGTTGCTCATACTTATTCCAAATACAAACTCGAAATATAACTAGAAGGAGTTTACAGATTTGGAAATGATGAAAGCTTGAAGTCTTCAATGGTGGAAGTCTTCTCCTTTCTTCCTTGGCTGCACCTCCTTCTCCTTCCTTGCTCTTAGCTCCCCAAAAGCTGCTCTCAAGTTGTGTAGAATGTGGAATAGCCTGATTTCCCACGATCAAAAGGCTCCCAATATCAGATTGCAATTTTGACTTCTCCTCCCTCTCTCCTCCTTTCCAGCTTTTACCTTTTAATATAAAACTACCACCTTTGATAAAGCCTTAGCCCATTGTCCCCTTGCCATGATGGAGCTTTGACTTCACAAAGATGCCAAAAGCTCAGAAAATATCTATTTTACAAATGTAATTCCTTGTTACCAAGAGTTATGGTAACAAGAAGTTAAGATGACACAAGGGAGGTAAAAGCTGGCCAAATCCGGATTTCCAGAACTGTGGTAACATGATGGATTGGTTGGATAGGCAATACTTGTCCAATGAAGCTCAAATTTGGATATGTTGTAGTTAACATCCATTGGAACAAGTCTCATGAAGATCATGACCTCATCCGAGCAACAGAGCATGTTGATCCCAGGCCAAGAAGTTGACCTACGAAAATGAACAAAAACAGAATTTATAACTAATAATGCACTTTTAGCTCATTTTCATCCCAACCAAGGCAAAATCTAAGAAAACACAAAAAGGAAGTAAAAAGCTATAAAATGTCAAGAACTAACTCAAAATAGTGGGTGAATAACATGAAAAATCATGTGTAAAAATGAACCGAACACTCAACACTTTGATGCACTTGTGATCACTCTCACAACCCTTGGTGTTTCCCTCCTTTGGTGTCTAAACACTCAAGACCCAACTCAGCTCACTCTTGAACTGATTGCCCTCTCTCTCTTCCTCCCTAGGTGAGATAACCTCCCTTTGAACACAATAGCTCCCAGCTACTTGACAACTATGAGATTTACCACTTCATAGTTGTCTTGCATCTTCTTTTCTTTTGTAGGCAGACCTTTGGAAGTAGTAGAGGGATGCAATTACTCCTTCACGTTCTTGCTTTCAGCTACCAACCTAAACACAAGGTTAGGCAAACCAGAAAACAAGCCATAAAGCATGCATCCTTTGTCCCCTTGTCTCCCACCTAGAAAACCCTTTGGTACAAGTAAACAAACAACATTCAAATGGTGTTCCAGCTTCTAAGGCACGTTGCCAAACTTCCTAGAACCCATAAAACTCTTTGGAGGCACTTGGAGTTAGGTAGGGAACCGGCACATGTGAAAGGCACCTTGAAAAACGCATGGAAAAACGACATAGCACGTCTGGCGACCGGTCGCCCGTCACTCTGCCAGAAAACGACCAGTCGCTTGAATCTTGCGACCGGTCGCCTGCCTCGTTTTTCAACTTCTTCTCCAGGCCTCGAATCTGCTTCAAAACGACCGGTCGCTTTTCCCGTGCGACCGGTCGCTTTCTCCTTCACTTGCATACTAAATGTGAGCCAATTTTACAACAGTCTAGTAGTACTTAGTCAGACAGACAGATTACTGAAATCAATTGGGATGAAAGAAAGGAAAGACGTTGCATTGCATAGCAGCAGGAGCAGCTTACTTAAATTAGCGCACAAAGCAACCAAGCAGTTCTCCATCGAAGGTGCGACCAGATTCTGAAGCCCAATCAAAAGGAAAGACGCAAAAACTCAAGATTTCGACTGAGAAGGATCTTGTTGAACCATCATTCTTGGAAATGGAAAATTCGAATGTCACAACAACGAGATTCATCTTCTCCGTCATAGGAATAGGATGATCGTCATCAGCTTCCAAGCCTGGGATGAAACTGGCAATAACAAAGCAGACTTTTCGACCTCCTAGATGGACAAATCTAAACGTGTCATGTGATCTACCAAGTAATGCATGGAACTCTGTCAGCAGATGTAGAGGTTGGATGCGATGATAATAACAATAGCCATTTTCATCATCGTGGAACATGACGTAGGCTACTACATCATAACCATGTCCATATCCAGGGATGCGTTCATAGCCAAACATTATCTTATTACATTTAAGGTCACTACCTTCCTCCTCCAAGTCCACCACTAAAGCAAGGCCTAGGAAGGGAAAAGGCTCAGCAGAGCACACCCACCATTGGCGGGGATTCGGGGCGGCGACGTCGAAGCAAAAAGCTGGAGTTATTGGTGTGGAGACCATGATCTTGGTGCCCACAATCGCATAAGAGAAGTAACGAAATCCACGAGGACAAGGCCGTATATATGGAGGGTCTGGCAGAGTGGTCCAAGTCCCCGAGTTGAACTCCTCAAAAACCGGACTTTTAGAGAAGGACAATGCTTGGCTCCTGACATATCAGGAGCCATTCCTCCTCATACAAGATGTGGCCTTTTAAAAAAATGACACCTGTGTTTTTTTTTTTTTTTCACTGACTCTCCCTCTCTCTTCTCACCCACTCTCCTTTCCTCCCCAAGCTCTCTCTTCTTCTCTCATCTCCCCATCTCTGTCTCTTCCCATGTCTTTTTTTTTCCTTTTTTTTTGTCTCACCCCAGCTCTCTCTTCTCTTCCCATGTTTCTTTTTTGTTCTTTTTTTTTTCACCGATTCTACCTCTCTCTCTTCTCACCCACTCTCCTCTCCTCCCCCAGCTCTCTCTTCTCTCTTCTCCCCATCTCTGTCTCTTCCCTTGTAACTCTTTAGAAGAAATTTTCAGCCCCTTTCTCTTCCCATCGCTGCTCCTCCATCATCATCACCCAAACATTATGTATTGATTTCTCTCCTTTTTAATTTTATTGAGTTATTTATTTGGGAGTTTTGGAAATTTTGGGAATGGTGGAAGAAAGAGATGGAGAGAAGAGAGAAGAGAGAACACGGGAGGAGAGGAGAGAGAAAGAGAGTCTGTGAAAAAAAAAAAAAAAAAAGACAGGTGTCATTTTTTTAGAAAGCCACATCTTGTATGGAGGAGGAATGGCTCCTGATATATCAGGAGCCAAGCATTGTCCTTTAGAGAAACATCGTGGACCACCAGAGAGAACATAGAGCTTCCTACCAACCTCAACCACCAATGGTTCAGGTTTCCCTTGATGAAGTTCACCATAGCAGCAGTCCCCCTTGATGATCCCCCCAAATTCTCCTTCATCACTAGTAGTGTGACTGTGACTATGACTGCGACCGTGAGTGTAAACTAGTTCCTCCTTTATTTTCCCATCATCATCTGTCTCAAACAGATAAATTTGTTTGCTCCCAGATGGTCCGTATCGAAACCCCGTCTTCTGCTTCGGGTCCCGCGGTTCCAGGCCGCCGGCAAGAAGAATTTGGGAGCCCAATAAACCGCAACCCATCAAGTAGGGAACATCCTTGCCCTCCACAGAAGCCAATTTTCGCAGCAACTCTATCTTGGATTTGGATTTGAATGTGTATAATAAATCGCTCAATCTAATGGCGCGAATATTGTAACGAGCATGACCGGTCTTGCACTCGTAGGTACATATATATAGAGACCTACTATTGGTATTAGTACCATCCACCACTTCCCCCTCCGAAATTCCCATCACGCGTAGCCTGCTCGCCATAGTTGTTTTTCTTTGTGGAGCTCCCCAAGGATACACGCTTCGCTTATATATAAAAAAATAATAAATGTATTTTGGGCAACTAGTTTCGTTTTCATTTTTTGCACTCTTTTTGCTTCCATCATCTTTAAATCAAAACCCCAAATCTTCTCATAATTAAACATACAAATATTTCCTTAAAAAATGTCAATTAAAAAGAAAATTATTTCCTAAAGAAACGCCAAATTTAATGTGTTCTTCCTCTTATTTGTTATTACTCCTTTCTCTGCAAGCCTTTCCTTTTTTAGTCTAAATCTGTCCCCAAATTACCTGTCTCCTCTTTGTCGCACTATCTAATTCAATGACATCTGCCTTTAAACTGCGCCTAACCTTAACGCTGTTAACTCCTATTAAACCAAATTTTTGTCTAGTTGTTTCTTTTCTACAAATTGTTTTAACATCTGTTTATTTTTGGTCTTGATTCGATCTTTTTTCTTACTAGTTTTTGCGGGAAGGGAATTCTTCAAAACTGAAAAAAGAATCAAATCTGAATGCCAAGCCGATCGATCTGGCAAAACCCATTTCAGCTCATATGCAATTTATGCAGTGGAGAAGTTTAACATGAGGGAGGGTCTTTGAATTCATTGCGTTTTCTTAGAATTCATGGTGTTGGATGTGGCGATAGAATTTGGAGCAAGATGAAGGCAATGGCGAAGTGAAGGAGGAGGGGCTGTGTCGATCTGATGCAGAGAGGAGTAAAATATACTTGGATTTTGTTAATTTTAATTTTTATGGTTTAATAGGGGTTAACAATGTTAAGGCACTCTTAAGTTTAGAGACAGATGTCACAAAATTAGAGAGGGAACAGAGAGGGGCACATACAATTTGGGGAGAGAGGATTTATTAGACTCCTCCTTCCTCCCCCCAAATTCTTTGGATCCCGAGCCTCAACATTTAGCATCCACGCATTTATACACATGTAAAAAAATCTTAATCATTCCATTAATCAAGAGGAGATTAATTACTCCACCTCAGAATAGTTGTATTATATTAAAACTCACAATTTGCATTGAGTGCTGCAATTTCCACCTCTGTCCTATTAATTTTCACATCCCTCTTTTCTTCAAAATTTTAAAAACAAATTTATCCTTTTGTAAAATGACTTCTAAGGACTTAGGAAACCTTATCTATTTGTTCCATTTACTTAACCCCCAATTTAACACTCTTAACTTCTCGACCTCTCTCCCTTTTTCTCTTTGCCGAAGCCAAATCCAGAATTGGAAATTATATCTCTACAATTACCAACACTGAGAAGTAAGAATCCAACTTAAACCCAAGTTTTAAAACGTTGGAGAATAAATTTTGAACAAATTGAAAAAAATCCATTCTTGAAAAGACAAATATTGATTAATGTGTTGTATTCAAGAACAAACATCTTTCACGTTCTGCAAGAAAACCGAGAATGACAAAAACCCATAACCAATAAACTAGCTACAGAGATCAAATTGGATGGTGATGCAATCAAATTTAAGGGGTAACCGAGCTCTTACAAAATAGGGTTGGGAAGGGGCTGCATTGGGGGAGTTGGTGGAAGCTTTGGTTTTTTTATTATAAGTTTTTTATAAAATATAATTATTTTATTAAAATATTAGTTTTAATAATAAAAAATATCAATGTTTATTTATTTAGTTTATTCCTCTTAGTCCATTGCAAAAACTACAAACTCGAGGAAACATGCAACTGAAGATGCCAATGAAAAGAAATATAGGACGATTTTTATATGAATGTATCGAGGAGAGGAGGCTGCAACTACTAAATATAGGAATTCGACAGAGCCTATACTAAAATGAAAGTATACATGTATGAATATCCTCGTACGTTAATGGTGACTAATTATTTTAGCATCGTATTGTTTTCAAACACATTTTTTCTTTTGTCAACGGATGTAGAAAAGAAAAGACTCTTGACACAAGCATGCGCATAATCGTATCAATGTAATGCATCGAACCCTAGCTTGCACATGAATCTAAAAGAAAACAAAAAAAATTTCATTTATGAATTAATTTGAGAAACAAAAAACACAATCCCCATCTTACACAACCAACTACGTACATTACCCATGAAAAATTTATTCCTTATCACACTTAGCAACCTCAAATTTTTCAGTTGATTTTCCGTTGGAATTTAAAGGAACCTTCAAGTTGCATTTCATCTTCATCTCCTCAGTAATCTTGAATGCAGTATACTTGGCCCAATGCTTAACATTCAACTTGATAACGATATCAAAAACCGTGGTGGCCTTAAACTTTGAAACCTCATCATCCAGAAGAGACACCGATTGCTCCCCCTTGAACACTGCATTCAAAGGATGCTTACCCTTGTCCTCTACCTCGAACGGGTCGAAGCTAGCAATTTTCAAATCCTGGCTTTTGTAAGAAGCGACGGCTTCAAACTTCTCATAGTGGAAGTCAGACCTCTTGTTAGGGTTTTCAACATTTATGGTGGTGGCTAGATTGAACTGGAGGATTTTATTGGTCGTCAAGTTGAATTGGGTCAGCGATGCATCGGTCACCTGGTAGTTGATCGAATGCTGAGGGCTGTATTCGCGAATGACGAGCGTGCCGGTGAGGATGGCAATGAAAAATACGATGATGAGAACGCAGCAACAGCAGCAACATTTTTGCCAGTTCCAAGCCATGGTTGATAGAGATTTAGGAGGAGGGGGGCAATGAGATTTTGTAATGAAAAGTGCAAGATTATTTTCTTTCTAGTTTTGCAACACGAGCACCAACCCTTAAAACTTTTGATCTTGATGTGGATTTTCTCTACCACCAAGACAAAAGAGGGATGGCAACTTGAATGCGAGATTGCTAAGGTATAGAAATGAAGGGTATAAAAATGAAGGGTACGTAGGGTACAAACGCCGGATATGGCGCCTTTGAATGTGTATTTTTAAATATTATCCCGTGTTAATCTAGTGTACGTAAATTTAAGACCATCATGTTTTGAGGAGCGCCGCACAACTAATTTTTTATTGTGATTTGTAATTAATGCAGGAAGAAAAGTCGAATGTGAAAAATCTCATGCCATTAGATTTTATGACGCATCATGACAATTGGATGGCTAATTAAGCTTCAGCCTAAAACACACAGTTTTGGAATCCACAAGAAAGAAATAAGGGAACTTCAAGTTTGTTGATAATATGGAATAACATAACTTAATCCTAACCACGGGTTTAAAGTTGTTTAAATACCCTAGAAACCATGGGAATAAACAAGGATTAAATTAGGAAAATAACAAAATTTCCAAAAACTGATAAAGCATCAAAACTGGATTTCAGACTGTTAAATGATCTCGAGTCATGGGCCCAAAATTAATCTCAGGGCCCAAACTTGTAGCTTTCCAATTTCATTTACTATTTCACGTTCATGTAATTATAGCGGCATTTGACATGTTAATTAACCGAAAAATCTTAAGAATTACTTTTGCTGGATTATATGGACACGAGAAAGCTTCAAACAAGAAAAAAGCTTTTAGATGTAGTTAACGGTATCTAGACTATTTTCTTCAATAAACGTCTACGGTCACACAAAACTCTTTGACATTTTCTCAAAATGTGATATTACCTTACAATATTTGTGTATTAAAGATAATTTTTAACATAACAAAAGGGTTTATAGCTAAAGTTGTTAAGAGCATGTACTCATGTACCCGAAGTCCTAGGTTCAATTCTCCCATCTCCCAATCTTGGTTGTTTGTATTAAAAAAAAAAAAATTAATAACATAAAGATAGGATTTGTAAATTATATTACTAACCAATAGAATTTAACTCCTTTGCACCTATCAAAATTCACAAAGGTGTGAGTTTATTTGATTTTAAAAAGACAAAGGAGGCTGCATAGAAGCATTTTGTTTGGTTGCTTAATAAAGGAAAGTAATAGCGGAAGGGTAATGCTAGGCTTACAACATTTTTCATACCACATTTGTACCACATCTCTAATAGAGGTGGAGCCCACCAATACAATGGGGTCCACCTCTATTAGAGAGGTGGTACAAATGTGGTATGAAAAATGTGGTAAGCCTAGCATTTATCCGGATAGTGGCACTCGGGTTACCTTGAATGATCCATCTCCAACTATCTAGATTGCTTTAAGTCCAATGGCCACAAACACGTAACCAAATTCTTTTAAATTTGCATGTGGGAAATGTATGGAAATATTCATTTTTCTTTGGTTGATTCTGCGTGCAGGGTTACATGTACTAGTTGTAGCCATAAAAAACTACAAATTCATTCAGGCTAAAAGTGTTAGGAAGGATTTAAACTGAATGAACATGTCCAAAATTCAAAAGAATTACTGTGTGAAAACATTACTTGACCTTAGTATTACAAATTCACTTGAATTATGACATGTGCATAATCATTGAAATATTATGCTGGGTTTAATAATTGTATGTGTTTTAATTTGAATGAATTAGTAATCCTACGTTATTCTGCCATGATAACATCATCACATATAAGAAAGCCGTTATTTTAAAGGAAAGGTTCCTAGATTCTGATTAGGATTATTAATTTGAAAGCAAACCAGAAAATAAAGTCTTCAAATGAACAATGAAACAAAATTTGAAAGAGAAAGAAAAATTAAACAAAAATGTAATCTAAACTCTAAAAACTACGTACATGAAACAAATTTAATTATCACACTTGGTGCTCTCAAAATTTTCAGCTGATTTTCCGCCAAAACTCAATGGAACCTTCAAATAGCAAGCCATTTGGAGCTCCTTGTTAATCTTGACCGCACCAATCTTGGTCCAATACTTAAAATAGAGCTTCAAGACGATATCGAAAGCTGTAGAATTCCTAAAATTCGAAACCTCATCATTAGAAAGAGCCACCGGTCGTTGCCCCTCGAACGATGGAGTCAATACAAACGAATTCTTGTGCCCTACGCGGAAGGGGGCCAAGCTATTATTACTCAAATCCTGGTTCTTATAACTAGCAACGGCTTCAAAATTTTCGTAGTGGAAGTCATTCCATTTGTTAGGGTTTTCAACAGTCATGTTGAGGGATAGATTGTATTGGATGGTGTTGTTGGCCGCAGTCAGGTTGAATTGGGTCAGCGAGGCATCGGTGACCTTGTAGATGACGGATTTCGAGGGGCTGAATTGCCGGATAACGAACCAACCTGTGCCGCTGAGGGCACCAAGTATTACAACAAGGATGCAGCAACAGCAGCAAATTTTTTTTAGCATGGTTGAGAGAGAAAGACAGAGAAGGGGTGAGGGACAAACAGATTTTCAAATGAATATGATTTATAATATTTCTAATTAACAAGAGTGTGAGATTGTTGAGGTATAGGGAAATATGGTAGGGTTACAAGTTACAAGTATATATAAGGCGTAGAGACTCTGTATTGTTAGTAAAGACGCGTATAAAATGTGTATTTATCTTATAAGTATTCCCGTTTTAGTTTATGTAATTTTAAAAATAGTAAGTTGTGAGGCTGACACCTTATCTTAGTTTCGACTTTGGAATATGAAACATATGTCAAGTCCTGAACGTTACATCCAAGGAAGAAGAGATTACAATGATACTACTTTTTTTATTTTATAATATGCATGGTTGCTCTAAATCTAAGGGGTTTTGATTTGACAAAAACAAATAAGAAAGAATTGAGAGCGGTACGCATATAACAATAACAAGGGGAGTGGCCATGTCAAACTATTTAAACATGGGAGTAAAATACAAAATAAAATCTGCTAGGCAGGAGACGCATCAGGGTCACCAAAGATATGAAAACTCTTACACTCGGAGGTCTGGAAACCACTTCAAAATGTTCCATTAAATGAAGTGCTCAAAGGAACCTTCAGCTTGCAGTCGCTCTTCCCTGGAATCTCGAAATAACCCGTCTTCACCTTGCCGAATCTGATTCCTATCCGAAAAGAAATCTTCACATCAATGCTATAAACCCCATTTGTAGTCTCCGAGTTAAAGTTGGAAAACGGCTTTGGTAAAACGGTGAGGTTGTAGTGGATAGTGTTGTTGTTGATGCTGGTGTTGGTGAGATTGAATTGGGTGAGAGAGGCATTGGTGATGGTGAATTTGGGCTCTTGGGGAAGGAAGATCAACCAGAATATGAAGAAGGCCAGGAAGATTAAGAAGTAGGTGATGTAGCACAAGCAAAAGCAGAAGCAATAGAGGCCACTCCTTCCAAACACGGTTGCGAAGAAAAAAATCAGCTGGATTTAATGGTGTGAAAGATCGAGTTTGCCTAGGGAAGTTTATAGGCTTCTCTCTATTGACAGAGAATTATAAAGGATCAGCAACAGTTCAAAGTCAAACGCCAGATTAAGGAGGTTATTGAAGGAAGTACTACTTGGAAGCTTCCAACTAGTTGACTTTAGTATCATATCGTGGTTATTACTTGAAGAAAAACTGAATGAAATTCAATTATCTTGTGAGTTTTGATTTACAATGAGTAACCAATATATACAAGAGAAGTGGCACAACTAACCATGCCATTTCCTCAATTAGCTCCTTGACTTAAGGAAGAGTAAATTACAAGTAACTACAACAACAAGAAATACAACTACATGACAGCCTAGGATAAACAACTAATCTGTGGGAGAGGTGAAATAACCAGCCGATAAAGGAAGTGAATTGTCCAGCTTATAGGCAGCTTGGAGTTGACTTTCAATACTCCCCCTCAAGCTGGATCAAGGGGATTGATTGATCCAAGCTTGGAGAGTAGCCGTTGGAATTGAGCTGCAGGCAGTGCTTTGGTAAATATATCTGCTAGCTAGTCACGACTTCGAGTGTACTGTGTTTGAATCACCTTGGATTGAACATGAGCACGGATGTAATGACAGTCGACTTCTATATGCTTGGTCCTCTCATAGAAGACTGGATTAGAAGCGATGTGAAGAGCGGCTTGATTATCACAAAAAAGAAGCATGGCTTGGTTATGGCAGACCCCTAAGTCAGAAAGTAAACCTTTTAACCATATAAGTTCACAACCAACCGATCCTTTTAGACATGGGAACAGGGAAGTATTTATGTTTATCAAAGGAGGTCTACATGTACACAGTGCGCTGCAAATATACTAATTTCAGATAGAGCCTTGATCAACAAGGGATCATTTTTGCTCACCACTTTAACCAAGGTGTACCTTCACCACCTTCCTCAACACTTGACACGTGCTCATTGACATAACCATGGTTCCATAAATACTTATGGGTATGCTAATGGACACGTGTCAAGTGTTGAAAAGGGTGATGAAGGTAAACCTTGTGTTAAAGTGGTGAGCAAAAGTATTTCCGATCAACAAATGCTATATGTAATAACGTGTAAGAGATGCTAGATGGAAGGGAAAACGGCAAGTAAGCTAAGAATTAATAAATGCTTTATGTAAACATCATATATCATATATACTTCTTTGTGAAGAAAAGTTTTTTTCCTATTGTTTCAATAAACTCATATTGTGTAGAGACTTGGTCATCATCAATGGAAAAATCGTTACATTTTTCTGTCAAGCTCTCAAGCTGAGTATGGTCCGCACTTGCTTGTCAAAGTTTTGGATTTGTCAGTAAATTTATGAAGAAATCTTCATAGAGACTTTAAATTGCAACCACTTTAAAACCCTCAAGGGTGTTCGTGTAAACTCCCAAAGTACATGGTCTTAAGTGAAAACGCGACCAATCTAATTTTTATTTCTTTTGATTACAAGCCCTAAGGTACAAGGAGTGGGAGGGCGACACCCCCGCAATCGGTGAGCCTAAACATAGCACCCACATATCTTTCAATAGGAGAACTACTCAAAGGGATTTCCAGCTGGCAATCGACATTGGGGGGACTTAAATAGCCAGTCTCGATCTTCCCATACCTAGCCTTTACCCGAAGACCCAACTTTACATCAATATTGTAAACCCGAGCACGTCTTTCGAAGTTGAACCTGGAAAGCTCCAATTCCTCAAGCACCACAACTTGATGTCCTTCAAACACAGCACGTACCGTACTTATGCTCTTGTGGCCTTGGTAGAAAGAAGTCGAAATGTTGTTCACCACGGCAAAACTCTTATCTCCGTAGTTGGCCGTGGCCCGGATGTGACTGAGGTATACACCAACCTTTTTGTTGTGGTTTCCTATAGAGATGTTGAGCGCAAGGTTGTAATAGAGAGTAGTGTTTGTGGTGGTGTTAGTGAGACTGAATTTTGTGAGTGAGGCGTCGGTGACAGTGAATTTGGGCTCTTGGGGAAGAAAGATCAGCCAGAAGATGAAAACGGAGATGGTGAAGATGAAGAAGATGAGTAGGGTGGCGTAGGCCACGAGGCAGAAGTAGCACTTGAAACACCGGTCACGGCTGTGCCTACTTCCAAGCATGGTGAGAGTTAAATAGCAAAATCATATGTGTGAGAGTTTGACATAATACACCTGAAAGGTTTGATGTTTGAAACAATACTAGGCGACCAACACTCAGAAACTCCGAAGTAATTATCCCTTGCGAACATCCCAACGTGATATGAGTGATATCTTTTCTTCTTTTTTTTTTTCTGCCAAATGATAAGAGTCATGATCCTCGGAAACAAAGTAAATTCCAAAGTCATATCATATTGACTTGGGGCCTGAATTAATGCTTAGCTACATAAGATATGGAAACAAGAAAGGAGATATAATTAAACAATATATATATGGAGGGAGATTAGATCAAGGAATTATTACAAAACGATCCTTGATATAATAATCTGATCAATAGTTGCCTTCTTGTCACTACATAGGATTCTTGATATTTCTAGGACAATATGGCTTTGAATCCCCCTATATTATCACGCAATCAAATCATGGTCGTTAGGCCCTTCCTCCGTTATAGGAATCCTCCTTCCATATTTGTATACATGCTAATATTGATTTACCTTCCTTGTACATCTCTACTAGGGTTGTCAACTATGCATAAATCTCTCATGTATTACACTTATCAAATCAATCTAAAATACAAAGTTTACATGGTATCAGCCACTCTCCTTTTCTAACAAAATCTTTTCCTTCTCCGGACTTGTTCCTTCCTCTCTAACCATGACCACCAATGCTTCTGCTTCCTCCTCCTCCACGACATTGACTTCCTCCCTTCTTGGCCCAACCTTGGCTAATTTCATCAAGCTTACTGAATCCAATTATATATCTTCTCTGGACTGCTCAACTTCGCCCCTTTCTCATTGGCCATAGGCTACTCAAATATGTGGATGGCTCCGCCTTTGCCCTTGCTAAGACTCTCATTGTCTCTGACTCTACTGTTCCTTCTCCCAACCCTGACTATCTTCTCTGGTTTCAACAGGATCAACTCGTTGTCAGCTATTTGGTGGCTACCTTGATTTGGGCTTGGAGATCGATGGTTTAGACAAGACGAATAGCAAAAGGAGAATATGAAATTGGGAATGTTACGGGTGTTAGTTTATGTAATAGGCCATTCGGAATCACAATGGCACTACTACGTTTTACTATTTGCGCGACGGTAGTTTGCGCGACGAAGTAAAAATCGTCGCACATAAGACCATCATGCGACGGACAAGAATATGCGTAGCGTAAAAGAGAGCGACGAACAAACTTCGTCGCGCAAAACAGCTTAGCGCGATAGCGAAGACAACCGTCGTGTAAAACTAGGAGAAAAAACCGCGAACTAATATTCTAGCGTAAAAGACAACATAGATGTTGCTACATTTTTTAATTTGTTTTTAACTTTCTTAATTACATTTTAAACATTTTGTCTTGTATTATATAAATTTATATTATATCTTTCCTCTTCATTATGGTTTTTTATTGCAATTTTATTCTATTACAAAAATTAAAAATTAAAAATTAAAACTAAATAAAATATATTGCAAAAAAAAAAACGTACAATTAAAATTAAATCAAATAGATTTTATTAAAAAAAACATAAAATTAAAATTAAAATTAAATATATTTTATTACAAAAAAAGGGTAAAATTAAAATTAAATAAAATATATTTAATTTTGCGCGACGACAATTTTCGTCGAGCAAATACAACAGTATAAATTTAAATTAAATTTGAAAACTCTATATTTTTCGTCTAGGAAAAGATAATGCGACTAATATTTTTTGTCGCTCAAATTTTAGAGAGACGAAAACCTTTCGCCGCACGAAAGTTGGTGCGAGTACAGCCCTCGTCGCTCATACTTTGGCGACGCGAAAATTGCGACGAGTTTTAACCGTCGCCCTTTATGTTGCGCGATGATTTAGTTGTCGTCGCGCGTATTGTTGTGAGACGAATGTTTGTGCGACGAATATTAACCGTCGCTCTGTTTGCGCGACTAATATTGTTCTTTGTTGCATTCTGCGCGACTAAAACAATTATTTGTCGCGCAAAGTTATTCTTTACGAACTTTGCACGACGGTGATTGTCTCTGTCGCGCTGAACCTAGTGCGACTCGATTGTTCTTTGCGCGACGAATTATTCTCCGTCGCGCAAATGGTTAAATGTAGTAGTGTGGTAAAATGCATGGTATGGGATATGCAGATTTGCTTGCCGTATAATATAGATTGGTGGGTTGGGTAGAATTGAAGTTCATTCATGCATTGCATAATTTACATATTGTAATTCTCACTAATTGCATAAGACATAGGGCCCCTACTGAGCTTGTAGTGCTCACCCCTTATTAAATCTGCTACAGGTTTTGGATCTAAGGTTTAGTTTGTGACCTGAAACAAGAAGAACGAGTTGTAGATAGTTTTAGACGTTTTGTTGTAGAAAAATAAGTTAAGAGAGTTTCTTTCCTGTTATTTTGCTTGTAAAATTACGATGTAAATTACTTTGGTTTAAATAAAAGTTTCTGTTCAGTTTTCATTTTTCTTGTTACTTAAATTTTAGTTCTAGTTTTTCTTTTACCTCACACTTCCATAAGAAGAAAAAAAATTTGGGGTGTGACACATATATAGTATGACCAGGCAACCAAACAGAGTAACATATAAAGATGTTCACTGAGAAACCCACCGCTTTGAAAAATTGGGGGTCATCATTTGACAAGGCAATCCACTAATAGAGAAAGAAAGTTACAAAGAAAAACAGGTGCAAGCTATACCTTCCTAAGCAGTCTTATTCTCCAAGTTAAAATGTTTGCAGCTAGTCTTTCATGAAAGTGGCAGCATCCTTCTTGAGCTCTTTTACCTCATGGCACTAACAACACATCACACGTCAAGAATGATATGATGGAATGTAGATTCTAAAAAGAAAAGATCAATTTCTTCAAGAAATCAATACAAGAATTTGATATCTAGATCTAAAATGGTGAAATGATTCAAAGTGTCTAGATGCATATCCCGTTTTATGAAAAATACACGTGTAATGCGTGTTTTTATTTATTTATACATATCCCGTTTTAAAGAGCAAATTAGTTGAAATATAATGACATTTGAAATGTAAGGGTGAAATTAGAGTTTTTATAAAAAATAACCAAAATTTACCCTATACTTTCATAAATGTCAGTTTTTTAAAAACTTTCAAAAATAGCTAGAAACCCACTTAAAATAGACTCAAATGCCCTCGAAACTAAAACCACATAAACCTAAAATGCAAAACCCTACCAAATAAAAATTTAGAATTTAGTAGACACGTTTGCAGCACTAATCGAACTCCTTGTACTGTAAATGCCGTTATTTATATTTTTTTTGTGTTTCCCTTGCTTCTTTGTTCGGTCTACCATTTTTTTTAATAAACATATCCAGGGCCAAGCATGGTCGTGCTCATAGGATCTTAACAGTCCACAACATATATATATATATAGAGGTTTTGATCCTTAACTATCTAGTTGTATGCTTATACTCATTTGGTAAATAGGTCCAAATGATTATAAGCATATAACTAGATAGTTAAGGATCAAAAACTGTCTATAGGTAGCGTATGTTGCAATGTGTAATTTAAGGATAAAAAACTATCAAAGTAGCTTGATCCACAACATATATATACAAGTTTTGATCCTTAATTAACTATCTAGTTATATGCTTATAATCATTTGGGCCCGTTTATAAAGATGACTTTGCACAACCAAGATGGCCTTGAGGAATCAGCTACTTTGACTTGAATATAAAAGTGTGTATTGTATATGTGATCAATGCTCTACATGGAGATGGAGGAGGGGGCTGCCTCTGGGCTGAGGACGTCAGTAATGAAATGGATAGTTAGAAGATGGAAGCGGGATCCACAAGTGTGATTTCCTTTTCCTAATGTTTCCCGAATTTGTCCAATATATATAATCAAATAGTAGTAGTTTTAACTTTTATGTGAGTTTTAGTTTTGAGGACATTTAAGTCTATTCAGGTAGGTTTTTGGCTATTTTTGAAACTTTTTATAAAAACTGATATTTATGAAAGTAGTGGATAAATTTTGGCTATTTTTAATAAAAACTCGTGAAATTAGATGTTTTTATTAGTTCAAGCGAAAATAATTGCTGAAAAATTAAAGGGCAAATCGAGTTCATAGTGGATTTTCGACATTTAGCTATAACACGCATGTATTCACTTAATTACTCTCCCATGTAAAGAGGGATAGTGTTGCCCATAGTAGACCTCGATAAGCAGTTGTATGTCATAATAATCAACAAATTCTAATGTATAAAGTAAAATAGAAAGAGGTTATGTCTGTGGGAACACACATTTTTGCATCCACAATGTCATCATCAATTTTAATTTTCAACAAATAGACAATGGTGTTAATTAATTGAAGCTTGTAATAAACCTTTATTCTTCTTTTAGCTACATAATTTCCATGACTAAACTCAAACTGAGAGGATTATTTCACAGTAAAAATATTCAAGATATATCATTGAAAGGCATCCCTTATACTCCTCAGCCTGTTTCAAAACTAAAAGGACCAATCCCAATCCCCACGGAGATTGTAAAGATTTTGACACTCCCACACTCCTTGGAAACAAACTTAGGACCTACAAAAGTTCCATTGTTATAAATAGTACTCAAAGGAAGTTTGAGTTGACAATCCACCTTTGGGGGCTTGAAGTAGGCAGTCTTGATCTTACCATATCTAGCCTTTATCCGTGGAGCCAGCTTCACATCAATATTGTAAACCCTAGCACTTGTTTCCGAGTTAAACTGAGAAAGCTCCTTTCCCCCAAGCACCACCACTTGCTGCCCTTGAAGCACAAAACGCACCATGGTTGTGTTCTTGTGGCCTTGGTAAAATGGAGTGGAAGTGGTGTTGACCATTGCAAACCTCTTTTTCCCATAGTTGCCAATGGCTTGGATCCGATTGTAATATACACCGGCCTTTTTGTTGGGGTTTCTTATGGATACGTTGAGGGCGAGGTCGTAGTATAGAGTGTTGTTGTTGGTGTTGGTGTTGGTGAGATTGAATTGGGTCAGCGAGGCATCGGTGACGGTGAATTTGAGCTCCTGGGGTTGAAAGATCAACCAGAAGATAATGACCGCGACAATGAAAAGAATGAAGGCGAGGATGGAGTAGTAGAAGATCCAGAAGAAGCAAGAGAAGTTGCAACAGCGGCTTTGCCTTCCATTACGCATAGCTGCTGCTAGCTGAGAATAAAGAGAAGATTAATATGCTGAGAAGATTGATTGGGTCGTGCTATATACTTGTGAATGATTTAAATCATAAAAGATCGAAGTTACTTGTGAACTTCCAATGGTCGGCCGCATTGATAATGAAGGTACATGCTTCCTGTTAACTTCCAATGTCATTGACTTGGGTATCGTTGACAATAAGGGGCAAGCTCCATATAAGATTTGAAGAAATAGTCAATTTAAATGGCTGTTGTTGGTTGATTAAAAAAAACAAATTAAATTGCACATCTTGTTCCACAATGGAAATAATTAGAAACTAAATGCTAGTTCGTCTAGGTCTTGGTCTAGTAGTATTTTCAATTTTAGATCCCGATTCTTTGAATCTCTCACTCATTGATAAAATATATATATATCTAAAAGGATTATGTTGCCCATTTCAAAAATTTCCTTTTTAGTCATATTACCACACGACATCAACGCATTTTAGGAGTAATTTCGTGAGATCTGCCAATGGGAACTTCCAAAACATTTTCTTGGGCATAGAAAAACTAGCAAACTTACTGAATGTTTTGGAAACGCAACCACTCTTTGCCTATCTGCGAGACGACTCATTTTTTGGATGGTACATTGAGCAAGAGTTAGGCCCCATATCAAACATTTCTTCGTATGCTTCAACTTGGATGTTATATTTGATGACGTGCTTAAATGTTTGGAAACATTATGAAACTAGGGTTAGGCCAGTTGGTTAAGGGTATGGGCGGAATCACATTGTGGGCTCAGGTGGGCTGTAGCCCATGGAGATTTTTGGGGAAAAAAATCAATCAAACCTATATAGCCCAGTATGTGAACTTGTAAATAAAAATACACAATTTCATACCTTGCCAACACTAATACCACTACATTTTTTAGTTTGCGCGATGAAAACATATTCGTCGCAATATGATGTTTTGTGCGACGAAAAAATGTATGCGTCGCACAAACTTCCATGGATAATAATTTTATATTTTTTTACATTCGTGACTAAAACATTTGTCGTGCTAGTATACTTTGCGCGACAAATCATCCCGCAGTCACGCAAACCAAAAATTACACATAGTTAGGAGTAATTTTTGGTTTAGAGGTCTTCTACGTACGTTTGTAGTTGATGTCAAATATTGTTCCACGTTTGTATCTGGTGTCAAAGATTGTCCCAACACCAATTAAGTAAGGGTAAAGTCCTTAGCCCCAACTCTCCTATTTTAAACTTTTTCATTGATTTGTCTCCAGTCTCCAAACAAGAAGCATTTTTCTAAATAAAATTCACCATTTGCGAATAATACAATCTTATTTCTTTTCTTTTTATGTGTTTATAATTACTTGGTTTATATGATTTAATGTAAAATTTTATTTCTAGAAAAATTATAGAAATTGTAAGTACCAAAAAAAAAAAAATCCTTATATTTTAAGCTAATAACTTTAGCTAGCCCATGCTTTGAAATTTTTTTGGTTCCGCCCTTGGTTAGTGGAATGCCCATTTCCTTGCACCCAAGTTCGAATCCAACTCCCCGTAAATTAGATTAATTTAGACTATCGCTTGTATAATTAAAAACTTCATAGAGAAAAGTAAAATGTTCCTACACTCATTATCAGAAGAGAACAACGATTCTTAAGTACATAAGTCTGATGGAGGAAGAGACCACATAACAAGTCCCTACGCCATACAAACTGAGTGGCAACCAACACAAGTTGAGCCTCCTTGAGAATAACTTTTTCACGTAATAAATGATAATCTAATCTCTATCTGTGCTTAACCAGAGCCATGAAAACTTGATAAGGAAGAAACACATGCAGATTGCACTCATATTTGCTGTTGTGGTTGGTAATAAGACTGAACACCTATTCTACCTCAGTGGAAGACCTAGCCACTATCACTTTGCTTCCTCGCAGCTCTCAACTTATTCTATTGGAACCCCAGAAAGATCACAAAACCTCTTGTAGACCATGTTCTAAAAAATCCCCTGCCCAATAATCTGCATCAGGCATTGAGTTCTGTTATTTTCCATTATGTACACAATTGTTTTCCATTACAATATACAAGCACTAGGAGTCTAGGACGAAAAGTTAGTTATTACTTAACGATGGTTTAAATGTACTTAACAACGGTTTAAATGAAATCCAACAAGCTAGTTCTCTTGTTTGCTTTAGAACATTGATTTGGCTTACCTTCCACGAGGTCTTGAGATGACTCAAATGTACAAATCACACCTTTATCCCCGAACTAGTGCTTCCAACCTGCGCAGAGATGAGATTATACTTGAAGTTAAATAAAGGTTTGAATTCCACACAAAAAGCATATATTTGATTAATTACTTCAAAAGTCTAATTTCAAGCTAAACCGAACCTTTTTGCAATCTGTACTCTCAAACTTTTCAGAAGCTTTTCCCTTGGAATTCAACAAAGGAACCTTCAATTTGCATTCTTCCTTATACTCGTTGTAAATTTCAACCTTACCAGCCCTGCTCATAATCTTAATCTTGATCTTCAAAATGATTTCAAAAACCGAACCACTCTTAAGGTTGGACGCTGCATCGCCCTTAAGAGACACCGATTTCTGCCCTTTGAACACTAGAGGTGTCAATGCAGATGTGTTCTTCTTCGCTACTTCGAATGCGCTCAAAGAAACTTCATTTAAATCCTCGTCACCGTAAGAGGGAACAACTATAAATTTGTCATATCTGTAATCAGAATATTTGTTAGGATTTTCAACGGTCATGTTGGCGGCTAGATTGTATTCTAGCTTGTCGCCAGACCCCATGCTAAACTGGCTCAATGAGGCATCCGTCACCTTGTAGCGCGCTTCTAATGACGGCCCTAATTTTTCTTTAAGCACGAAAAGAACAATCATGCCCACGATCAAAAATAATAAGAGAAGGAGGCAGCAGCAACAGCAACATTTTTTCGAACTCATGGTTGAATAGAGATCTAGAGATGCAGGGAACAAAGAGATCTTTTGATGAATATAATAATGCTAAACCAAGTCCAAGACAATTCTTTTATTTGTTTTTTCTTCTTTTTTCTTCTTTTTTTTCTTTTCGCGCGTTGCGCTCGAACACCAGCCCTCAAACCAAACCTGGATTTAGATTAAGAATTTTTAACCACCAAGAAAAAGAAGGCCGGTTAACCAGAGATTGTGCATATCAGAGGTATATACAAGGCACAGAGAATGTGCATAGTTAGTAAGTACACGTAATATATGAGTATTTTTGAAACACGCATCCCGTTTTAGTTGATGCAATTTTAAGAGTAGCTAGTTTTGAGGCCGACCATACAATTTAGGTGTGAAGGTACCTTATCCTGAAAAGCCCCAAAATAGAACACGTAAAAATCTCAAGCTTCTAGAGTGTAACTTGTTCTTTTAGTTTTATGCAATGGGAAACTTTCTTTTTTCAGTCAACGCTTGACCAGTCAACTCACACTGAGTATTAGGTCCAGTCTGACTTGATGAACATGATCAACCAAGCCAATCTTGCAAACCCTTGCAAACACAAATATAAAGATTGCAAATCAATGTAGATTACTTGCTATTCAATTAAAATAAGATCGCAAATCATTGTAGACGACTTTCTGTTTAGTTAAAACCTTTGCTCTAATCCTATATGATATCAGAGTAGACTTGAATGCGCATTAAGCCCAAGAGACGAGACGACATGTCAAGGGGCATGGTTCTGGGTAGAAATGGAAGTCTTGCATTTGTGCTAGCTAGACTGGTTTTGGGTAGGAGGCTCTAATTCCAAAGAATTTTAGCTTATGCTAATAACTTCAATTATTCCAGAAGACTTGTAATTTGATGAATACAAAACTACAGCACACATACCATTAAGCCTAATACATAACTTATAAGAACAATAACCCGCATCTCAAATTTAATATTATTCTACTAGATTTTACAGATTTCAACTTTATTTCAACAATCCATATTCTCATGGTCATTTACGTTGTTGTTGATCACTCAATCATTTGCTCCACCTTGTAGCCATTTCAACATTGGGGTTAGCTTGCACAGTTTCAATCCTCTCTTGGTGGGAGCTTCCAATTCTGTTCCTCAATGATCTGCATGGAAGAACTTGTTAAGTAGAGAAATATAACACATTGATTTGGGAAAAGGCAGAAGATGTCCAAAGGCAACTTGAAATACAAAGCTCGAATGAAGTTACCATCTCTCTGTCTTGCATATCATAAGGGGCAACTATGACACCTCCTCAACACTCGCAGCTTCTCCTTAGCTTTCTGGGCCCTGCTCTGAACTCTCATTTGCATTTCGTCAAAGTACTGCAAAACCATCTCAATTAGATAAAAGATTTAAGGATGCATAATTGTGCGGTTTGTGAATCTGAAGTTTGCAAAGTAAAGATGCATAATGTGATCAATAGCATCTTTTACAGAACATAGGCCTATTATTAAATGTGCAGTCACGCACAAACATATACGAAAATGGTATTATTATTTTGTGAGATTGTGAATCAAACTCGCTATCGAACATAACATTCTACTCCAAATACAGACCTCAAAGTTATTAGAAAGCATTTGTTACTCATCCATTGCAAAGTGCTACAATGAGAAATTAACTGCAAGAATTACCTGTTGCTTTCGTTTCCTCTCGAGCTCTGCCTGTTCATGTTAACCCGATCAGCAAGAGCAAATAATTACAAGAAACAAAAGAAGGCAGAAAGCTTTTGACGCATCAAAATGTTTCCCATGTCATTACCAGCGCCTGTTTAAGGTGTGCATTGTCCTCTCTTAACTGGTTCAGTTCCGCTTCCAATTCAACTGTGTATGCCTGTAAAAGCAGCACATATCACTAAAAAGGAAATTTTTGCCATGATTCTTCTTGAAAGAATAAAACAGTTTCTTCCAATTCAACCGTGTCCACCAAAATCCTTCATGATTCAAAATTTCGATTGCCGGTTCAACTGCTTACCTAGCAGTTCACAAACTGCTTCGTACTGAATTTGGTAGAAAATCAGCATTCAGCAAAATCATATTCATCAACTACCTATCTGGTCTACTTTGTCAAGAGCTTGTAGAAGCTAGCAGCTTTGCCTATATATGTATGACAGCATTGAAAAAATTGAATAATAAATTAAAGCTGCTGCTCAATCCATCTATAACAACCTGGGATAATGCAATTATGTTGATTCAAACTATTACAAAAGAAGGACCATTTTGCTACCCCATCACTAAATTCTTGATGATCAATTGTGAATAAAACAATGTCTATCTTACCGAAAGCATCAGAAAAAGATACTTAAATTACTGATCATATACGAGCAGTTGAATTAGGACTCAGAAAAAGAAATGAGATACCTGTTTCCTTGCTCTAGACCTTGCTGCAGATTCTCTGTTCTTAATCATCCTTCTCTGCCTCCTCTCCACCACCTTTTCCACCGGTCCATCTAAGATCCTCTTCCTTCCTCTTAATTCACCCATGTCCAAACCAAATTGACCCCCAGAGTTCTCAACCTGACTAGTACACATCCCATCGGAGGATACCGGGCTCACAGGAGCTGCCATCCCAATTGGCTGCCCTGCTGCATACCCACCACCCCCATTCACCACTCTCCCTCCAAAACAAACCGCCTGTGGACGCGGCACTGCTGGGTACACACCATTTCTCTTGCCATTTGCAGCATACCCCGACGACTCTGCGACAACTGTGGCCCCATTTTGGGGCATACTCTGGTAATTAGGCATAACAGCAGCAGTACTAGTACTAGCGCCTGCAGCACCAGCAGCCCCCATTCCCATCACAGGCCTGTTAGCAAAACTTGGCCCCACTGCCTGGTTGCTGTTCTGATACATCCCATACAGCTGCTGCTGCTGTTGGGGCTGAGGCAGCGGCACGGCCCTGGCCGCCAACATAGAATCCGGTTCCCGAACTACCCCTGCTTTAACCAAGAAATCCTCCAATGTCATCTCCCCAAAAGTAGGCTGGCGAGGGACAAACTCGGAATTCTGAACACCATCATTGCTGCTGTGACTGTTCTGCTGCTTTGCTTGCTGCCCTTTGTGTATCTCAGACCAAACTTCATCCACTGTTTTCCGAAACAGCGGCCCAGGCAGAGTCAACGAGCCTTGGCGTGGCAAGCTGGGTTGCTTGGCTATGGCGGCGGCCTTCTCCTCAGAGGCCTCTGCTAAAGGCATGTGCGCATCAATGTTGTTGTTCATGTTGCTGTTTTGGTGGCTATGGTTGTTGTTAATGTTGGTGTGGTTTGAATTGATGGCTTGGTTTTCCTCCGCAGTCCAAATGCTGGTGAGAAACTCATCCATGTTCATGGAGCCAAAATTCTTGCCATTCTCGCAGAGGGTGTGCTGAAACTCATCAAGGGTGAGAGCGTAGATGGAGGACTGTCTTCCCAATGAGGAGAACAGGTGGTTCTTGGCTTCCTGGTCGGATTGCAATGGCGATTCGACCTCGTCATGGGAGATGATTTCGGACTCCGAAACCCCCATGTTTTCGTGTGGTCTGCACTTGATTGAATATTGGGTTCCTGAATTCTAACAGACCTGATCAAACTGAAGCACAAAAACCCAATCAGTATGAATTTTCCAAATTTATATCAACAAAACAGAGCAACCCTCAGTATGAATTTTCCAAATGTTGCTATACAGAAACTACAAGACAACAAATCTCTCTACGGTGGTCCCTACCAACAAAATTTTAAGGACAAAACTGCTGCGCTTGGACTTGGAGGGACCAATTGGAATTAACAAAGGGTTAATTAGTGTTTTGCTTAATCTTAAGCATGAGATTGATAAACAATTGGAGAAACTCACGTGCCTTTTATGAGATGGTGGTCCATATTAAACGAGTATATAATGACGAGGTGTCTAAATATCTGCAATTAATTATGCATTTCCAAAAATAGGAAATGGGAATAGAATGTAGGACATGGGTAGATAGCAAAAGCTAAGGGAATCTTTCCTATTTTAGTATTGCAATCAGTGGTATTTCAACAATTATTAGACACCACCAAGAAAAATGTGACCAAAATATATATAAAGCCTGTAAAAAGTTGCACCAATTATTTGCATAAAGAATAAAATTATTCATCATCAACAAGTCTCAGATCCCAGAACCAGCACATAAAAATCATCAAATACATGCAAACACAGATCACAGAAACAAGTTTAAACAGATGGGTTGTTCTAAAAGCATACAGAGATTTGAAAAAGAGAACTTGCTAGCTATGAACATGGAAGAAAAAGTACCTGACTCTGACTGAATGTATATATTTGATCTGGGAAGCTGGAGAGAGAGAAGGTTAAGAAAGAACTAATGCCAGAAACCCAATATACTCCAGGACAGGACAGGACAGTATAATATTAGCCTTGGACAGATCTGAAGGGCCAACAAAACAAGCTCAAACCTCACATAACCAAGTACTGGTAATGAACTTCTGCTTCAAGCTTTGGTATATAAATAGTACCAAGTTTAAAGGGTAGGCTTTATTTATATTTTATTTTTTTATTTATATTTATTTTTTTGGTTATTATGTACGGAGAGAGAGAGAGAGAGAGAGAGCTAGCTTATACATGGGAAGAGTTTGGGTGTGTGCTGAGGAGAAGGATCGAGCAATTCCATAACCACACCTCTATCTTTCCGGAGAAGTGTCGGGGGCCACTTTTGCGTACAAGTCAATCGCATCAGTCTCTATAGTCGTTCATATAAAAATTTGAAGCCTCAAAGTGCCAAAACTAGACAATGCTTCGAGCCCTTGACACCTGTTAGCCATGTGGCTGCAGCAGGAGAGGTCTTTGTTGGAGAAGCAACACGTGTTCTTCTCCGGCCAGAAAATAATAGAAAATGTACATGATATAATAATAATATTTAAATAATAGGCTTGTATTCTGTTTTTAGACAATCCGACTTTTTATAATCATTTGGTTTATGAATATGAGGTATTAATCACTCTATGAATCTTTGTATTTGTTAAATTAGAGAGGATTCACTCTAAAATCAATGACAAAATGAGGGAGTTGCAATTTTGGACCTGATTACAGTGACGAAATCAGGAAAATTAAATTACAGTGTCTAAAATTGATTTCGAACTAAATTCCAATGAACAAAATTGTAATTAATTAACCCATTTGTAAAACACGCATATCTGATAAATTCAGATATTGTACTTAATCCATGAAAACTCGAACCTGCAAACCTAATATGTCAAAGTTTGTAACTAGTCAAGTACATACTCTTTACCTTTGGTCAATGCATTGGTGCATCCTTGTGAACTGCGAGGAGATCACATGCAAGAAGTAATTTCTACGAGAGAACTAGGGCATCTGGGCCACGTGAGCATCTGTTCTTTGTTTTGTTTCGTTTGACGAATTTGCCCTCGGGATTTTGTTCAAATTTCGGTGGATTTGTAGCAAACCCATGTTGGAGGTGGTTCTTCTGGTTCAGTAGCCGCTGATTTGAGGTTTGGTATATCTGCTGGTATTGATCTTGTTCTTGTTTGTACAAGAACGCAACAGTGGAAGTGGTCCAATATTCATATATCCCTTCCCAGATGCCTCCAGTACAATTGATTTTTCATTATTGTTGTATTTTTGGCAGGATATAAGTAGCTCATGTACTTGTTCAACAGTTAGTGTGTGCCATTGCAAGAAAAGAGAAAAATGTTGGGAACAATTCATTGTCATACTCTGATACCTACTTACCCCATGTTGTCTTCATTATGCACAAGTTAAGGAGGATTCGAATTTATATCCCTTCAAATAAAATGGACTGGAGAGAAGTCCGCGTGTTTTCAAGCTGGTAAGCATTATATCAAAATTCGAACTTAGGACGTCGATCAGGATATATTGTTATCCTTTTGGTATTGCTTATATAATTGCTTAATGCCAATTAATTAGCTCTATTCTCATGAGAGAAATCAAAATAGAGTTCCTACATGGACTTTCTGGCCCCTCATGTTTATTATGTAAAGTGAACAAAAACATGAGATGATGGTAACTAGCAAGTTCATGTAACGACTCTCTTTCAAGCAAGTCCCGTTAACATTTCTTAACCCAGAATGCTAGGTCTAAACCAACACAATGTGCAGGGTCAGACAACCAAGTACCAAAATGCACATATGGACAGGCTGTGCATATTCCAAAATGAAAAGCATGGCAAATCATATGAGATTTGCGACCCAATCCCCTTCCCACAAACCGTGAGAGAACAATTCAAAAACAATATTTTTACCCAACAGCAGAAATACGTACTTTCACCCTTTGACCCAAAAAGAAAAAAACAATTTCGATAGTTATCTTTTATAGGAGCTAAACTTGTTTCTCATTCTTCAAGTTTTCATTATCTGATCGAGACCCACTTTTGGTTTCTTTTTGGGTAATTTGAAGTCTTATTTCAAGAATGTGGGCTGGGCCAGACCCACTTTCATCTGTGTGGACTTCATATTTTTAACGAGGAGGAAGCCGGCCCAGTCAAAACCAAAGAAGGTAGAAATTACAAGGCACAACTGAGAATTTGAAAAGTATATGCTCTCTCTCACCCCTATACTTTGAAGGAGAAGGGAAGGGAGTTGTGTGACTTCTCTATCCCGGGATGTATACATCATGGGACAAGGAAATATTCATCTGTTGGCATAGCATTTGCCCAAACAATGATCACATCACCAATGCGTGGATTTAATCATCCCTCAAATAGTTGTCTTCCCTTCACTCCCAAGCAAAGAAAATTACCTATCATTCATATCTTTATCAAATTATTCATTTTGCTTGGCCACATGCAAATGAATTGTGCAGAAATATTGGCAGACCAAAAAGAGGAAAAAGTAAAAAAAAATGCAGGCGCCGCTCTCATGGAGAAGGAATAATCATCATAATCATGGTTGTCGTCCACGTCGTTTTTATAATTTTCATTACTAGTTGAAATTATTATTAATTATGGGGGTCCAAATTAGATAAATTCCATGAAACCCGCCTTGTATCCTGCAAATAATCTTTTTAATTAAATCTAATGTGATCATTTAGAGGAGCTTAAAAGTTCAATTATATATTGAGCTCTATAAAACCCCACATATAGACCCCTATATATGCTTGTAACCCAATTCAAGAGTGCGTAGAAAAATGTCTCCTAGTCTCACCCTTTTGTTTGTTATTTTCTGCCTCCTATGTGTCATGATATTGGCTTCTGACCCTGACCCAGTTCAAGACTATTGCATACCAAACCCAAAATTAGGAGCCATAAAAACACCTCTTCACACCTTCCTCCCATGCAAGAACTCATCCGAGGCTACCACCGATGACTTCGTCTTCTCCGGGATGAAGGTGGCCGGAAACTTCACTGACACGGGCCTCGCAGCCATCTCAGTCAACCCAACAATCTTCCCCGGGATCAACACACTAGGGATGTCATTTGTAAGAGCTGACCTCAACGTTGGTGGAATCAATCCACCACATTTTCACCCAAGAGCCACAGAAATATCCCATATAGTGCAAGGGAGTGTTTACTCAGGGTTTGTTGATTCAACCAATAGGGTTTTTGCTAGGGTAATTGAACAAGGGGAAGTCATGGTGTTCCCTAGGGGTCTAGTGCACTTCCAAATGAATGTTGGTAAAAAGCCTGCTACAATTTTTGGAAGCTTCAATAGCCAAAACCCAGGAATGCAAAAGATCCCATCTGCCATTTTTGGGTCTGGGATTAATGATGAGCTCTTGGAGAAGGCCTTTGGATTGAGTTCAAAGCAGATTGGAACTATGAGAAGAAGATTTGATCCAAAAAGGGTGAGGTTCTAAGTTGGTTTGCCCAGAATTGCGGAGGAGCATTTTTATTTAATGTATCTTGTATTGATACAGTAGAAGAAATTGTGTTGGTCATTTAAACCCATGTATTATTTGTGTCTGAAGTGACTTTAAACATGAATTGATGTGCTTCCCCATCCTGAATTGGGCTAGGTGCTGGTAAATGAAATTTTAACATGGTAAACATGCAAGAATTTTCTTTAATCTCGGATTCAATACCTCCGAATCCAAATACTACCAAAAAGCAATCCTGGTTTCGCCTTCTCAAACCCCACTTTTTAAAATTCAATCCCTAAGAAACAATTACATTGTGATGCAACAATATATAAAGGCGGCTGGCTAATACAAGATCTATCATACATACCAAAATGATCAACTGAAATCTTATTCTCTCCGTATCGGAGAAGAAATGCATAAAAAAGTTCATCTGAGGTAGCTCATTAAGCATGTGGAAGGTTACTACCCCTCAGTTAAAAGTGCCTTGACAATGTTATCACACACCCCATCAGCCTGTGGGAAAAAGTGCCCAGCACCTGGCAGCTCATGATAGTGAATCCATGGAAGCCGTTGGGCAATGTAGCGTTGCAGTTCAACACGTACCAAACGATCATCAGCTCCATGCCACAGGTGGACGGAACCTTCATTGTTAGGGAATGGGTTTTCAAGATCCAGAGGGCTGAATTCCCAGGTCCCAAATCCAACAATCAAGTCACGGTGAATGGACTCGAATTCTCCTTGTTGTCTTACCTGTTCCTGAGGAAACCACATTCAAAAACAATGACATCACTTTCTTTTCTGAAAAAATAAAATTATTTCTGTAATAGCATATAGTGTTCACTTGTTTTATGTCAATTGTACCCTCAGATTGAGGCTTCCCTAAGCACATTCAAGTTTCAAAGTCCACAAGTTCCAATGGAAAGATTGAAGTCTAGGAAAAGGAAATGCAAAGCTTCAAAGTTCACACATTCCTATTCCATGACGGGAAATAATATTTAAATCCACAATTCACTAGGTGCCAGATTAGTGTCCTACTAGTCATATGTTCCTACAGTTCCAATGAAATGCTAAGACTAACCACCTCTTAACACTAACCAGAAGGCTTGCAAAGATGTCTCTTGATGCAGTGTAGGCTTCACAGTAGATATTCAAAGTAGATTCATTTGTGAGACAATGAAAACTTTTCTCTTTTTTATAAGCAGCACTCAATTAGTTTCACCAGTACGGATAACCAAGTAATACCTCTGCCCACATGCGAAGGGTCTCAAATTCAATCTATGGGAGGGGAATTATCAATTAGACACATGCTAGAAAACAGGGCAAGGATGTAGTTGGCATGGCTCATTATTTACTTCACAATAGATCGAAGGCATTAACTATAATCCATAGCTTAAAGATCTTACTTGATTCAGCATAAAATCAAAATGGAAAGAAACATAAGGAAACGTTAATCTTCAAATAGCAAACAGACAAAATGACGAGTATAATTTCAAGCATCAGAACTAGACTAATTTTTTGTTGAAAAATCAACCTAATTTTCTAGAAATGCTTACACACAAATTTCAAAACACTAGAAAGGATCTCGGCCTATAAAAAAAATAACTTGATAAACCAAATTAATTTTGAAATTTGGTAACTTATTCAGTAAATGTAGAATATTAAATTTGGCTAATGTCATTATGAAATGGTTTAACTTTAAATTTTAAATAATCTAATTTTATGAAATTTTCGAAAACATGGGGTGCACTGCATACCACATATGTTCCTCTTTTCTCACGCCTAGCAGCCAGGAGTTCTTTGTCTTGGTCAGAAAGAACATCTCTATTGTGAGCCACAACACTTGAAGCGGGAAACCATTTTTGAGTGTTCCAGAAGTAGGTAAGCCAAGGGGTGTAGTGAGACACACGAAGTGCCCATTGGTCTTGCTGAGGCTGTAGGGAATAAGCTTCAGTAGATAGATTTGCAGGAAAACCTGCCCACCAGTAGTTAACCACTGGAGCTATTATTGCTGCTCCTGCAAGCCTGTTATCATTCACACCTAGCATAAGAATAAAAGACATACAATACCTCAATCACCCACCCCCACCCCACCGCACCCTGGCGCCCCCTCTCCTCCCTCTCTCTAACGAGAAAGTCTCAGGTACAACAAACCGACATAACAAATGATACAGGTCCATTCAGTAAATGATATGGGTCCCACAAACAATGATTATGTGTCATTGTAATGAAGATCTGTTGTATTGTGTTGTACTACTTTCTCGTTTCTAACACACAGACACATACATGCAGAACCTGTTCACTTACATTGCTTGAAAAAAATCATACCTGTGAGGGATGTACTTGAGGCAGCTCCAAAGCACCTGTCCACCCATGGATAAACCAATTACATAAAATCTGTGTCCTAAACCCAATTGATCAGCCAGCTCCTCTATATCTGAAGCCATACTCTTCGCTGTGCGCTTTGGATTAGGATCACTTTCTCCATAACCAGGTCTGTCAAAAGACACAATGTAGATCCCCAAGTCTTCAACAGTTTCCTGGGGGAATTCACCATAGGTTAAAATGTGATTAAAGGGAAAATAGATAGATACAAAACAAACCATGAGATAGATACCGGAGACAGGTTTTCAGCAACGACAGCATCATGCCTGCAAGAATCAAAACCGTGAACAAAAACTATTTTATGCTTTGCATTCTCTTTTGGGACCCCATGCTCTTTGTAGGCTAAACGCCTTCCATCACTAAGTTTAATAAATGGTGCTGTAACAGGCGGCCCATCAGGAGAGCCAATTATCTTCGATGGAGGAGGTTGGATTGCCTGATATGTCCATGCCGAAAATCCAATAAACAATGCAGCTAGTGCTTTCGTAAACATCCCTGAAATTTTTGAGTTCTAACTGAATCACAATACAGAGGTTGGAGAAAAAATTCCAACAAATTTGTACTAAATGTTAGCAACAAGAAAGTTTGGACTAATTTATTTGAGTGTCTGATATCAAACACATACAGATTCTGCATCAGATGCATTTAGAACAAATTCTTATTGACAGTTTACAAGAAATTAGGAATCAAACTGACACAAAAAAGGGTTGTAAGATTTCTTAAGTATTCATTTTGCATTCACAGATAAGGCCTTATGGCAATAATATAAAGAATCCTAGTCCCTTATCATTGACGTAATGTTAAAATCAAGCAGCATGAGTTTGTACTTTGATACGTTTATTAAAAATATAGGTCATCAAATTTGAGTGTAGGGTATAGAAGTGAAACATTCGATACAGAATCAGAAAAAGCAAACATGCACTTCGCTTAGTGCCTTCAGAGGCTTGTTGGCTTTCTGCTTAAATGCATGAATGCAGTTAGTTGTTGTCACGCCCCGGACCCGGGGGTCGGTGGAAACCCTGCGCCCGGTGCGTGAGTACAATAAAATAAAAAGAAATACAAAGGGTTTAAAATAAACTTCTTTTATAAAAATAGCTCAAATTTCTTACAACTTTACAATTAATAAATAAAGCTCTATCACTCTCATCTAATTCAGCCTCAACTTGTTTAGTACTTGTCTTGCCCACTAATTCATCTAAAAAATTAAACAAAGTGAGGGATAAGCAACCACCGCTCAGTGAGTAGATTATGTAATATGCCAGTCAAGCAATGCTGTTTTACATACTCTAGAAAATATCATGAAAAGATACACCAATCCAGATCATATCACATCATCCCTTCATATCTCGGTTATGCTTCATAGTATGTAACCAACCACGTGACCCCTATTGGCCTCACTGCCCTATGTCCCCGTGTGGTACATCTATCCCTCGGATATTCCAACATTGAAGTTCTCATGTTCCATGAATACATACTTCATAAATATTCCAATCAATATATATATATATATATATATATATATATATATATATATATAGTGTGAAAGATTGCACCAAATTAGACATGCTTGACTTGAAATAGAGAGATATTTGTAAATAGAACAAATCCACGATAATTCATGGTTTTCATATTTTTATCACAAAATAAGAACTTTTAGAACACATTACATAAACCACTCACCTCGATAATGAGAGCCCTTAAAGAAATTGGCAAGACAACCATATCTATCTTCATGTACTACTACGCATGCCATGAAAACAATAATAGGAAAAGGTTCCTATTCATACTACTACATAGGCGGCAACTACTTTCCTTCAATTGGTCCAATGAATGGCAATTGATAAGGTTTGGTTCCAAGTTTAGATACTTGTTACTGGAGTGCCAACACCTCATGCTCAAATAGAGCTTACTCATCTAGGTACAATGACACATGGAGTCTAAAGTATGTTTTGGATAACAACTAAGCTATTGAACGTGGCTAGCAAGAAACAAGAGATAAAGCTGTCAAAAAAACAATACATACAAATATTACTATTTTTAATAACTAATAAGATAAATTTATGAAAATACAACACGTAGCAAGATAATTATATATATATATATATATATATATATATATATATAAGTTATAAACTAAATATGTAACAAAATATTTAATTTTCTGAAATATAATATATATGTATTTATTTATTTATTTATTTAAAAATACGGGGTTTCACAGTTGTATACTTACTGTTGAAGAAAAATGTGAACCTCCCAACATAATTTCACCACCACTAATTAAATAATGGGGTTTTATTATTTTAGGTTCGACCCATTCGAGACGCAAATCTCTTAATTACAATCCCTTGCTTCAAGGGAAAACCCTTTGATTCCATCATAAAGAAACAGTACGTGTGTGTTTGGTTTTGCAGTTGCTTCCAAGTCCAACCTCAGGGTGCCTACGTATCCCTCGCAGGAATCAAGCCACTCGTAATTCAAAGATTTGCAATGAATAAATGACTCATTACAAAAGGGAGGATTTGTATGAATTTGATTGAAAAAGAGTTTGAGTGAATTTAGCTAAATAAACCAGGGACTCAATTTTGATATGTGTTTTGGGGCGAATTTGGTTAAGAGTAAACCAGGGATTCTATTTGGATTTGAGATTTGGGCGATTGCATCTAGATTGAGTCTCTAGATTGCCTACGTACCCTTTCGAAGGGATCAAACCAACGTAGTTCGGAAATTTGGGTGGAGAAAGATATTTGATTTGTGGGAATTTGGTTGATGTAACCAGTTATTCAAATTTGGTTGTGGTTGTGTCTATTGGGATGCTAGACTGCCTACATACCCTTGAGGGGATCAAACCGACGTAGTTCCAAAATTTGGAAATTAATGGGTAAGTGTGGCCCACTAATTGAGAATTTCTGTTTGAGAGATTTGAATTTAATCTCATTGAAATTTGCATGGTTGGATGACTCATGAGAAATATTGGATAGTTTTGTACCATTTTTCTTGTTGTCAATGTCCAAGAAAAAATAATGAGCCATTTTGATTAACCCACTAATTTTCTAAAATTGACGTTTGCATTTGGGAAAGTATTCTGGCGAATTTAGTTAGGATAAACCAGGGATTCAATTGCGTCTATTGGGATGCTAGACTGCCTACGTACCCTTGACGGGATCAAATCGACATAGTTCCAATGATTGTTTAATTTGCTGGTTTTGTACCACTTGGGTCTTCATTGGGAATTAATGGGACTTTTCTTATTTGAGTCCATTGATCCATAATTTGAGAATTCAGGACTTTACACCAATTATTCACCAATTGGATTTTTAATGGACAAAACCGTTGGGCCTGAGACGAGCCAGTTGTATTTGAGACTGTCGAGTCTTGGAATATTGGCTTGAGATTGCCGGGCCTTGAAAGAGGTGTACACTGCGCCATTTAATTTTCGATTAATGCATTTCCCTTCTCCAGCTGGTTCCTTCACGACTTGATGCTAGAAATAGATGTCTTTTAATTTGATCAAGACACCCAAGGACAAAAATCCTTCTCCTATTGAAATATGTATAGGCCATACTGTTCCTTGTTGGATTTGAAGACAAGAGGCACAAGAAGAACAGGCCCTTTTCCGAATAGGATTAGACCCCATAGAGATGTGCCTCCTCTTCTTTTATCTTTTGCTGACCTTCGTGATGGCTTATCTTCTTTTCTTTCTTTTTTGGTCTTGTTGCTGCAGCAACAAGCCAGGCCTGCGATGCTTTCGTTTTTTTTTATGTCCATTGCATGCGCCATGCCCATGCAAAGAAAGCCAAAGCGAAGACAAACAAACGTGCTATCTTCATCTTTTTTCCTTAGGCCAGTAACACTAGGACATGTGGCTTTCCCTTTCTTCTTTTTTTTTTTTCATATTTTCTTTTGGCTGTGTCTCTCTTCTTTCAAACCAGCAACCCAAACAAAAAATGGCGTACAGCCACTTTTCCTTTCCTTTATTTTTGTTGTTGTTTTTTTTTCTTATTTTGTTGTGGCCTCCTTTCTTTCTCTTCTCTGCTGCCCAATTTTTTCTTTTGATGACATACAGACAGGCACAAGATGAGGACTTCAAGCATGACGTGGGCTATGCGTGGCCTCTCCTCCAAACCTTTTTCTTTGCTGAATTCTCCATTTCAACTGGGTCTGTACGACACAGCCCTCCCTGCAACATGGCTTTCCTTGTTTTTTTTTCAAGGGTCATTATATAATAGGCCCTTGCAACTCTAATAGTCTATACAAAAATTCATCTACATATTAATTTCCAATTAAAAATCAATTTTGAAAACGGATGCCATGAAGGATAAATGTTGCCCATTTCTTGTTATTTATTTACAAAATCCTGCCATTTTTATTATCCAGCGATTTTTCCTAAACAATCCCTAATATCTAGCCTTCCCATTATTATAGTGTTGATGGACTCAACAAATCAAAACATTCTCATAATACGTATAATATATGTTTGTTCATAAATAATATATATAGGTAATTTACCTATACATATTTTCGTAGTAGGTATATTGGATGACATATAATACCTAAATCATAATCGTAAGTACATTAAAATTAATTTAGGTATATTAGATGTCGTATAATGTAGGTATATTGGAATAGATAATTATGTACACGTTTTATAAATTAAAAACAGGTACATAATTCATACTAGGTAAATTATATTTTTCATAAAACAAACAAAAAAAAGATTATTAGTTATTTTTCATAGAACAAGTAATAGGTACATTATTTTTTTCAACATAATTAGTATTTACAGTATTATTCATAAACAATTATAAAGTAGATTATTAGTCATGTATAATTCATAAAAAGAAAATAACATAAACATTTTTATTAAACAAACCGATTACCTAAATCTGTATTTATTGTTAAATTTTAAAAAAATGTTTCCAAATTAATTTCTACATCCAATACAACCATTTGGAGATCTTTCCAAATTCAACGTTTGTCATTATATACAATACAATCCAATTAAAAACTGTTTCCATATTGATTCCTACATTAATATACAAAATGCAATAATGGCTTAGTTGGGGGTATTTTTAGAATCTGAAAGGTACAATAAATCAGATTTTATGCTTAATTAGGTAACTTGCTAAGTTGGATCCTAGTCATGGATTTTTACTTATACAAATTGTGTATTATTTATAGGAACAAAAAGTGAAGGGTTGTAGTTACAGCAAATTGAATTTGAAGGATGTAAGCCAAATTTACTATTTTTTTAAAGACCTCCATCCTTTGTTTTGATTGTTTGCAAACAATCCCCAGATGAGAAATTTAAGGAATGGGCTGCACTACGTGGTTGCATTTTCAAGCTTTGTTTCTCTCCTTTATGTGCACACAGCTGATTTTTATTTTCTGTGAGATTAAACCCCCAATGATTTTGTTTGTGGGTTTTGTACCCAAATTGGATTTGTCATCCAGAGAATTCAGTGAATGAGTTTTATGCCCAAAACGGATATACCATCCGGAGCATTTGATTGAGGGTTACACACCCATGATAGATTTTGTATCCAAGATTTTTTTAGGGTGTAAAAACCCAAAGCCTTGACTGAGGGTGAAACACCAGGCTTTATTTCTAGGGTGCAATACCCAAACTTGATTTCAGGGTGCAAACCCATATTTGTTTTCAAGGTGCAATACCCAAGCTTTGTTTCCGGGGTGCCAAACCCAAAGATGGATTGAACATTCAAGAAATTTTGATTCCAGGGTTGCCATCCATTTGATCGATTAAAGGGTTGCCACCCAACATAGAGGACCTCAAGAGAGGAGCTTTGTTGCAGATGCATCTTTGATTGCTTCTGTCTGTTTTTCCTCCCCAGCCTTTCGGCTCTTCTCTCCTGCCTTTGTGGCCTTGCAGCCCTCTCTTTTTCTTTGAAGCCTCTTGCAGCCTGCCGGCTGCCCCATTTTTCTTTTCTCTCCTCCTTTTTATAGAGTCCTTATGAGAGAGATTTGAGATGGAAGAATTCTGCTTCGAATTGGATTCCTCCTCCCACTCGATCAAATTATCATTTCCTTTATTTATCCCTACCTTTTCTCTAGGGATAAGATCAGGGACTATTTGATATTCATGTTATTTCAAATTTGTTTTGAAAACAAGTGTAAAGGGGTGACCATTCCCACCCAACGTTGTGGGCCAAAAATTATGTAAACCCACACTTATTTTTTTGTGTGTGAATTTTTTTGGTTCAACACTTACTGCTATCCAGATGAAATACAAATATCTTATATCTAATTGTTATTTCAACCTCACTGTAGGATAGGATTTTCCCCTCACGAATTACCGCAAGGAGAACCAAACCTTTTTTTTTTTTCTTTTTTTTTTCGTTTTGACAAATGATGAAATCTCAAAGATCACACTGCTAATACAATCACAAATTTGAAGCATATAAGATACCATTTGTTAAATGTTTATCATGCAAGTCAAAATTACTCATTTTCCCTTAATTACTTCTTTTGGTGCATTAAATAGGATCAAACCATGATCTATCCTAGTCCTAACCCAACATATCACAGCTCAACTTGAAGACATTTATTTAACTTTCAACAGTATCAGTAAATGATGCAACAATTAGTCAATTTCAGTTTTTTCTTATTGAAAAAAACAGAACCCTCTGATTAGTATTGTAAATATAATTACAAAAGTGAAGAAAAGAAAAAGTTGGTCTCTTATTCTTATCGTTATTTTGGAAGAAATGAAAACTCAGCCAACTTAATCACAGATAAGGCTTGCTAAGTAAAACTTTTAAATCTAATTATACCCCATATAATGAAAAACTCCTCAAACAAACACAGTTCTTATATTCTGGTCTTGCATTTTTCTCATAGAGCAAACAGAAGTTGGTGCTGACTTAAAACAAAACGAGGTACAATGTATAACATTAAATCAAATTACCAAAACAAATAAAGATAAACAGGAAAAAGAAGAAGCAAGAAAAACCCACCTGGAGGAAGCTGGAAGGAACTATTTTCCCTGGCTATTCTGGTGTGAGCTCTGGCCGACGCCACTGATATCTTCCTGTTCACTCCTCCCGCCATTTCCACCAACCCACAAGATCAATCAGAGATTCACAGTCAGGCTTAGCGAAAGAAAGAGAAAGCCTTTCTGGGTTTCAGAGAGAGAGACTGAGAGAGAGAGATGAGATCGAAGAGTTCTGTCATGGACAAAGACCGGTGACTAGGCCGTATAAAGAGAGTTTGTGACTGTCAGTGTCGGTGAGTGTTGCCAATTGTTAATATGCAAAACAGTAAAAGTCAATTAGTGAACAAATCATATAATTCGAAACTAAACCATATATGATTCTCATCACAAAGAAGGTTACATAACCAACTATTGGAGAAAAGTTTACCATAAATAGGAGTTTATTGTGTAATTTTATCCTCTCATTTAATACGCTTGCATCTTTGTTTGTATTTTGTCTTTTGTCTTTTGTCTTATCTTTAGCTCAGGTTATGCAAAAGAATATTCTAAAGAAAATATGTGTGGCTAAGGCTTTCCTCTTACTTGAAGCCTTCCTAGATTGTGGTTGTGGGCATTATTAAATGTTGGTTTTTTGTTCTGGGCTTCAAGATCTAGGATCCACGGTCATGATCTGTTTGCTTGAAGCCTTCCTAGATGTCAACTTCCTATTGGTTGCTAAATGCGCTTGATTAGGATTGATCCAAACGTGTGGGCTCGAATTCAATTATTTGGAAAATGGATTATTCTGACAAATGAGGTTGTGGGCTTTAAATGTTGCTTTTTGGTTCTGGGCTTCAAGATCTAGGATCTACGGTCATGATCTGTTTGCAATTCAGGACAGGTCCAGAATAAAGACAACCTTCTTTTTTCTTTTTCTTTTTCTTATACAAGCGATATTGGGAAAGAGGGGAATTGAACCTAGCATCTCATGGTCATCCTTTTCTTTGTTTAGTACTTTTCCCAAAGGGTTAATAAGGAGTTGGGTTATCCCCCTATTGGCCAATTGGTTTTGGGGTGAAACCTCAACTTCCTTCATTGTATTAGAGGGTGAAAGCCCTACAGCAATAGTTCCATGTTACCCAATATATTGTCCACGTGTTAGGCTTGAAATGTCGCCATACGTGGGGGGTGCGTGAGAGTGTCAAGGTGAAAATATCCCACATTGGAAAGTTGAGAAACCTAAGAGCAACTCCAGCGAAGAGCTGAGCCCAAGGCTGGGGGGAGGCAAAAAAAAAAAGAGGTTCCAGCGAGGAGCCCAGGCCCGGGGAGGGGGGGGGGGGGAGGGGGAGTGGGACCCACCAACACGGGCTGGCCCGAAGGCCAGTTTCGCTTGAGACCCAAACCGAGGGCTGATGACGTGCGCGCGACTTCAGCGCGCGGCTTCAACGGGTAGAAGCCAGCTGTCAAGCCCTGGGCGCTCCGATTTGCTTCTCTCCTCCAATCCAACGGCAGGCTTTTTTTTGGCAATAAAATTATGAAAAAAAAAAAATTGAATTTTTTTTAAAAAAATACCAAAATATTCTGAATTTTTTTTTCTATAAATACCTTTCAATACCCTTCACTTTCAACACCAATCCTCATACATTTTCTTCTACTTCTACTATTATTCACTCTTTACTCAACATTTTCCTCTCTTTCAAATTGTATTTTTATTTCTTATATTTATGGCTTCTTCTATCGAAACCGGAGGGGTATGGAGCACCATGGAAGATGTTTCCTTATGTGAGGCTTGGCTCCAAATTTGTCATTGTCCCGTGACACGCAATGAGATGAAATTTTTTCATATGTGGAAAAAAATTCATGCCGAATTTTGTGAAAAAATTCCAGGGTCGACTCGTACGGAAATGGCATTGTCTAGTAGGTGGAAAATTCTCAATAAAGAGTTGGGAAAATGGAGGGATGCCTTGGCTAAAGCGATGGACAACCATAGAAGCGGGGAAAATCTTAGTAACGAGGTAAGTATTTTGTAATTTGAGTTTTATTAAGTTTAATGTCCTAATATATATATATTATGTTTATTGCATTTTCAATATTTTGTTAATATTTCTTGCACTTCCAATATATTTGTAAGGTTAATTGCATTTCCATTTTTTTTTTTTTTTTGTTACTTGCATATCCAATATATTTTAAATATTTCTTGCATGTCCATTTTTTTTTTTAAATAGATGATTCAAGCACAAATGTGGTTTGGTGCAATTGGGCAAGGCAAAAAAAGTTTCAACCATCATGAATGTTGGGACGTGGTGAAAAATTGCAAACGCTTCAGAATAATTCCCACGGGTCCCGCCGTTATGTTAAACGAGACGCCACTCCGTGATTCAATGACATCGGATTCACCTGTCAATTCCCCTACAAGTCAAGACTCACCCATCGAAAAGGAGCCAAGGCCCAATGGCCGAAAGGCTGCGAAGGCAAAGAAAGGGGGTAATTCGAGTAGTAATACATCAAAATTTTTGGAGGAAATTGCAAGGAAGAGCGCCATAAGAGTTGAAATGGAGCTGAAACGCCAAGACAACGAGATGGCAATGCAAGCACAATATGCACAAGAAAGGGAGTATTTGTGTCACATCCCGGATCGGCTCCGCCGTAGCACGATATTGTCCGCTTTGGGCCCCCCCTCTCTGGCCCTCACGGTTTTGTTTCTAGGAGCTCACGACCAACTTCCCAGTGGGTCACCCATCCTGGGATTGCTCTCTCCCCCAACTCGCTTAACTTCGGAGTTCCTACAACTCCGAAGCCAGTGAGCTCCCAAAAGGCCTCGTGCTAGATTGATGCGGGCATGTACATACAAGGCACATCAACCCCCTCTCCGTTGGTCAAAGTGGGATCTTACAATTTGCGGAAAAAAGAGATGGACAAAACGGATCGAGAAACTACGGCGATGGATACAAGCCATATGTCCCCTGAAACAAAACAATTTTGGAAGCTAGAACGAAGGGATGTATGAAAAGAAGACTTTTCCGGGATGATGGGCCTAGCAACACGGATTGGTTAAATGATCAAAACCATTAAATTAGTTGGCATACCTTTTATGTATTTGTATTTTTCATGTTTTCTATTAAAGTTCTTGTAATTCATGTATTTTATTTTAGTAGTATTAATTCTTAATGACTTGTATTGGCTTTCTTTATTTAATAAACAAAGCATTCAATAAAATACCTTTTTATTCAACATATTCCATACATCAAACAAAACATAATTTAAAGGAAAAACCACAACCAAAGCATAATAAATAATAAAAACAAAAACTACAAACAAGGCACAATAATAATAACAAACCACAACCAAACCATAATAAATAAAAAACAACACAACCAAACCATAAATACATAAAACCTAACCAAAGCATCTATTCTCCATCATTCATCTTCATTGCCTTTCACTGCCCATAGATGCTCCATCAAGTCAAGTTGACGTCTTTCATGAATATACGAAGATTGCATCTCTGTATATCGATCTATCATACGGGTCATGAAACGACCATCCCTAACCAACGAATCCAGCTCAAACGGTTCTCCACTTGGCCCCATGGGCCTTTCATAAATTCGTGTCAAGGCCGTGTTCATGGGATCCAGTTCGTAGACCTCTGTAGCTTTATAATCATACTCATCCTCCACAATCATATTATGGAGGATGATGCACATCCTCATAATGCTTCTGAGGACCTCCTCATCAAACATACGGGCTGCACCTCGAATAATCAACCAACGAGCTTGAAGGATGCCAAAACACCTTTCGACATCTTTCCTGTATTTTTCTTGATATGTAGCAAATAATTTTTGCTTTTGGGGTTGGGGATTCGGAATGGATTTGACAAATGTGGTCCACCTCGGGTAGATACCGTCAGCTAGATAATACCCCGTCTGGTAGACTGTATTGTTGACTTGATAGGTGATATTGGGGCCTTGGCCGCTCAAAACATCGTTGAAGACCGGGGATTGACCCAGCACGTTGAGGTCATTTTGGGATCCAGCTATTCCAAAAAAGGCATGCCAAACCCATGTGTCGAAGCTAGCAACGGGTTCAAGGATGATACTTTTTTGGCCTTTTCTATTTCCGTAATCACCTTGCCAGGCAGTTGGGCAATTCTTTCATTGCCAGTGCATGCAGTCGATGCTACCAATCATTCCCGGAAATCCTCGAGATTCAGCTTTTTGTAGAAGCCGTTGGAGGTCCCTGAGAGCAGGTCTACGCAGGTAGTCCCTAGTGTACAGAGTTTCAACTGCATCACAAAATCTTACCAAGGCCTCCAACGTAGTAGACTTCCCCATCCGGGCAATCTCATCCACTTGATCAGCATATGCTCCATACGCCAACATTCATATAACAGCTGTAAGCTTTTGCTCCGGAAGAAGTCCGACAACCCCAGCAGCATCACACTTTTGAACAAAGTATGCATCATAATTGCAAATATCATGCATGACTTTATTGAACAAATGGGGTTGCATTCTATATCGCCTTCGAAAATCAACATCAGAGTACAAACAAGTTGGGATAAAATAATCTTCCAAAAGATTCTTACCCCGAGACTGACTATGTCTGTCCACATTCCGGCGACGACCGACTTCTGAACCACGGTGGCGACCTTGGTTCTCTTCATCAAGCATAGCCACTGCTATGACAACTTGTTCATCTTCTTCTCTCTGCAACATATTTCTTTCATCTGCTCTACGGCTTCTCTCATTTGTTTCTCGCTCTTGCCTCTCCAAGCATCTCCTAAAATCTTCCATTTGAGAACGGAGTATGAATTCTAAACTCTCAGAAATGAAAATATAGAAAGATGTGGTGTGAGAGGTATGAGCTGAGCCTCTGGATTTATAGAAAATTTTGGCTAGATAAAGATGCCACGTGGCTTGATTTGATTGGATGAAAATCTTAACTGAAATTTGAAATTCATCCAAAATTTGAAATTTATCTGAATTTTGAATTTTGAAATTCATCCGAAATTTGAACACAAAACTCTTATCCGGAAATTTTATCCGATTATGAATAGTCTTGACACGTAGGAACCCGAAAATCTTGTCCGAATTAATTATTGAGGTAAAAAAATTTGTGAAAAAAACAAAAAAAATGAATAGTAACTGCCCTTAGTGTTCGGTTCATTTTTACACATGATTTTTCATGTTATTCACCTATTATTTTGAGTTAGTTCTTGACATTTTATAGCTTTTTACTTCCTTTTTGTGTTTTCTTAGATTTTACCTTGGTTAGAATGAAAATGAGCTAAAAGTGCATTATTGGTTATAAATTCTGTTTTTGTTCATTTTCGTAGGTCAACTTCTTGGCCCGGGATCAACATGATATGGTGCTCGAATGAGGTGAAGATCTTCATGAAACTTGTTCCAATGGATGTTAACTACAACATATCCAAATTTGAGCTCCATTGGACAAGTATTGCCTATCCAACCAATCCAGCATGTTACCATAGCTCTAGAAATCCGAAGTAGTCCAGCTTTTACCTCCAATGTGTCACTTGATTCTTCTTGTTACCATAACACTTGGTAACAAGAATTTACCTTAGTGAAAGAGATATTTTCTGAGGCAAAGAGCATATTTTCAAGGACAAAGCTTCATCATGGCAAGGGGACAATGGGTGAAGGCTTTGGAGGAAAGAATGAATTTTATATTCAAAGTGTGAGCTGTAAATTGATGGGCAAGGGAAAGGTGAGTGCAATCTGAAGTATGAGAGGCTTTTGAACGTGGGTAACCTGGCATTCTATCATTCCAAAACTTTGCAGAGATTTTGAGAGCTAGAGAGCAAGAAGGAGGAGAGCAAGGAGCAACCAAGGGGAGGGAAGAATGGCATAACAATTAGAGAGAACCTTGGGGAGCCTTGAGGCAAGGATCCAAGGGGTTGAAGATGCATTCTCTTTCTCCTCTTTGTTCTTAGTTTCTTTCATTTTATTTGTTTCTTGTAATTTCTTAGTTTCAATGTAACTTCTTATTTAGCTAGGGCTTAGGTTGAAGCCCTAAACATGAAAACCTTATTGTTTTGATGCTTGAGTGTATGAATTTCTAGATATTGTTGATGAATTCCAATTCACCAAATTAATCTATCCTTGATGTATGTTCTTTTTTGATTGATCACCTTTGAAAGCATGCTTCTTGAGGTTGTTGGGATTATGTGTATCTTCATGTTATCCTAAGCAATAAATGGGTGAAGTAAGAATCATCCATGTGAATTGGTTTCTTGAATACCTAATGTAAACACCATGCTATTATGATTCTTGTGATGTTCATATTCTCTTTGAACTTAATGGGTTTTTCTTGTAATTGAATCAAAGTACTAAGCACACCTAGATTCGATTATAGGGAAGGCACAAGTATTGTAGCACTCGTACTGCACTTTACGTACATTAGAGAGAATCAATGCGTCTTGAGCCACTCGTACTGGTCTTGATTGCGAACATCTTCAACAACACGTTTAGAGTTCATCACTTGAGTATTTATGAACTTGGGTAGAATTGTTTAGGGTGGATTCCGAAACCCTAGTGTTTGTTACATTTTAATTTCACATTGTGATAATTCATCTCTGCTATTCTCATTTAAATTCAAAGTCCATTTACTTTCATGCAATAGAAATAGGTCACTTGAACCAAACCAAACCCCCCCCCCCCCTCCCCCAATGTGTGTGTGAGTTGTGTGTTTGATACGTTGTGTGTCTTGTTTACTAAATTCTGTTTATTTTTGTAACTGTTTTGGACTTTTGGTCCGCGCTGTATTCTTCGTTTTTGTGTGCTGAATCCAACCGTATAAAGAACGTGAAATTTGGATAAACGGTTGGAAAGTTATAGGCAAAACACTGGACAGAGGTCGAAACTGGAAAAACAGAGAAACGAATCTGCCCAAAAACGACCGGTCGTTACTGTTCAGGCGACCGGTCGCACATGAATCTGCCCAAAAACGACTGATCGCACTGTTCATGAGCACTGTTCATGAGCACTGTTCACTGGTGATAAATAGGTGATAAAAGGGTGATAGAAAGTGCTGTTTCTGTTTTTCTTTGGTTTCTTGTGTTGTTTCATTTCTTTTACACTTCTTTACTTATTTTTAGTTTCCATTTTGCATTTGTGCATTTGTGGTGTGTTAATTAAGTGTTCTCTTTGTACTCGAATTAGAACTTATAGGAAGCCGACAAGTTCTTCGTGGGATCGACCCCGTACTTACATAATCTATACTTCATTAGATTCGTGCACTTGCGGGTATTTTTAATTGGTTGTTTGCACATTAATTTGTGTCTTTTTAGGAATGCAACACTTAGCCATGACAACGGGTGGAAACACAAAATACTATTTGCAAGGGCAACTACTATTCACGTGAATAGTGGCTGCCCTAGCTCCCCCCTTGCCATGGCTAAGGGCAAATGGGTGGAGTTGCTCTAACAATGGCTTATAAGGAGTTAGGCTATTCCCCCATTGCCAATTGGTTTTGAGGTGGAACCTCAACTTCCTCATTTTCTATTTCACACCCCCAAAGATTTGGTTCATTTTGAAGAAAAATATTGTTATTTAAAACATCTCAATTATTGTTAACGCTTACTACATAGAAAATTTTCTCTCAATCTCACTCAATTGCAGATCCCTTTTTCTATTAAGCTCATTCAAGATGTTCATGATGAGCCACAAACAATAACCCAAAATTTTTTTTACAAAAATAAAAGAAGAAGAAGAACCATAACCAAAAAGTTATGATGCCTAAATATCAATGAATCCATATGAAATTCATAAGGTTTCTTGTGGGTTATTTTTTTTTCCTGATAGATGAAATCGTTACCATTGAGGCGACCGCCACTACATACGTTGATCACCGACCACTGCACATCAACTAGAGACACCACCTACACCAACAAAGTCAGGAGGCTCTGAGCTTCTACTATAGTTGACGACACCAGCAACAGAAGTGCAAAACCCCGTCAGTCTTGTGACTACCCAACACCAAAAAACAATTTTCCTTTCCCTTCATCGTCTATGTTCTCTACACTGAAACTTCCTTAAGAAAACATCTAAAAAATTGTATTGATGTTTAATTAATACTAGCCTCTCTGCACGCGCTTCCGCGCCTGCGAGAGGTTTTCTTTTTTAAAAATTAAATTTATTTTAGAATTAAAAAAGATAATAGGTAGTTGTGTTCCATAAAAATAGGATCTATTATCTGATTTTTCTTTTAATTTTATTTTCTTAAAATATGAAAAGTGTGAATTTACCATATTATCCTCATTTAATTAATAATTTCAATTCTTAATGTTTGCATTAATTAAGGGCATTTTCTGGTATTTTGAATGTTTCACCATTCTCTACCTTTTGCTTTATATATATAGATTTAATAGAAATAATCATCATAATCATGGTTGTCGTCCACGTCGTTTTTGTTCATTATTTGAATGAAGCAATATAATTTTCATTGTATAATTAAATCTAATGTGATCATTTAGAGGAGCTTAAAAGTTCAATTATATATTGAGTTCTATAAAACCCCACATAGACCCCTATATATGCTTGTAACCCAATTCAAGAGCGCGTTTGTACCAAGAAAAATGTCTCCTAGTCTCACCCCTTTGTTTGTTAATTTCTGCCTCCTATGTGCCATGACATTGGCTTCTGACCCTGACCCAGTTCAAGACTATTGCATACCAAACCCAAAATTAGGTGCCATAAAAACACCTCTTCACACCTTCCTCCCATGCAAGAACTCATCCGAGGCTACCACCGATGACTTCGTCTTCTCCGGGATGAAGGTGGCCGGAAACTTCACTGACACGGGCCTTGCAGCCATCTCGGTCAACCCAACAATCTTCCCCGGGATCAACACACTAGGGATGTCATTTGTAAGAGCTGACCTCTACGTCGGTGGAATCAATCCACCACATTTTCACCCAAGAGCCACAGAAATATCCCATATAGTGCAAGGGAGTGTTTACTCAGGGTTTGTTGATTCAACCAATAGGGTTTTTGCTAGGGTAATTGAACAAGGGGAAGTCATGGTGTTCCCTAGGGGTCTAGTGCACTTCCAAATGAATGTTGGTAAAAAGCCTGCTACAATTTTTGGAAGCTTCAATAGCCAAAACCCAGGAATGCAAAAGATCCCATCTGCCATTTTTGGGTCTGGGATTAATGATGAGCTCTTGGAGAAGGCCTTTGGATTGAGTTCAAAGCAGATTGGAACCATGAGAAGAAGATTTGATCCAAAAAGGGTGAGGTTCTAAGTTGGTTTGCCCAGAATTGCGGAGGAGCATTTTTATTTAACGCATCTTGTATTGATACAGTTGAAGAAATTGTGTTGGTCATTTAAACCCATGTATTATTTGTGTCTGAGGTGGTTTTAAACATGAATTGATGTGCTTCCCCATCCTGAATTGGGCTAGGTGCTGGTAAATGAAATTTTAACATGGTAAACATGCAAGAATTTTCTTTAATCTCAGATACAATTCCTCTGAATCCAAATTCTACCAAAAAGCAATCCCGGTTTCGCTTTCTCAAACCCAACTTTTTAAAATTCAATCCCTAAGAAACAATTTCATTGTGATGCAACAATATATAAAGGTAGCTGGCTAATACAAGATCTATCATACATACCAAAATGATCAACTGAAATCTTATCTCTCCGTCTGGGAGAAGAAATGCACAAAAAAGTACATCTGAGGTAGCTCATTAAGCATGTGGAGGGTTACTACCCCTCAGTTAAAAGTGCCTTGACAATGTTATCACACACCCCATCAGCATATGGGAACAAGTGCCCAGCACCTGGCAGCTCATGATAGTGAATCCATGGAAGCCGTTGAGCAATGTAGCGTTGCGGTTCAACAGGTACCATACAATCATCAGCTCCATGCCACAAGTGGACGGAACCTTCATTGTTAGGGAATGGGTTTTCAAGATCCAGAGGGCTGAATTCCCAGGTCCCAAATCCAACAATCAAGTCACGGTGAATGGACTCGAATTCTCCTTGTTGTCTTACCTGTTCCTGAGGAAACCACGTTCAAAAACAATGACATCACTTTCTCTTCTGAAAAAATAAAATTATTTCTGTAATAGCATATAGCGTTCACTTGTTTTATGTCAATTGTACCCTCGGATTGAGGCTTCCCTAAGCACATTCAAGTTTCAAAGTCCACAAGCTACACACACAGAGAGAGAGAGAGAGAGAGAGAGAGAGAGAGAGCAGACAGAGAGCAGAGATGTAACAAAGCATGTCATCAAATATCAGCATCATTTTCTGAGTATCTAACATCCAAAGCCAACTGATGCAATTACTGTGCACTGCAAGCACATGGTTTGTAAAAGACATTAACAAGAGTTGTTACATCCCGCCCCCCGGGGGGGGGGGGAAGATGGTGCCATGCGGGTCTCTAAAGTTAATGTATCTATAACAAACCTTGCATATTTAATCAAGGATTATACACTTAGTCAGGAGAAACCCCAAATTTTAGAGGTTGATACAGAGAAGTACAAATATACAGATATAGAGACCACAACCACGGTTATCTTAAAATGTAGTTCCCATGAAAGCTTCATCTATGATAAAGTGAAAACAAAACTGTTCATAAAATAGGGATCTAATTATTGGGAAGGGAAATGCAAAAGCTTCAAAGGTTTCTCATTGCTATTCCATGAAGAAGAAAAAAATTTAAATCCAGAATTCACAAGATGCCAGATTAATGCCCTATTAGGCATATGTAATATGTTCCCACAGTTCCAATGGAAAGATTGAAGTCTAGGAAACGGAAATGCAAAGCTTCAAAGTTCTCACATTGCTATTCCATGACAGGAAATAATATTTAAATCCACAATTCAGATTAGTGTCCTACTAGTCATATGTTCCTACAGTTCCAATGAAATGCTAACACCAACCACCTCTTAACACTAACCAGAAGGCTTGCAAAGATGTCTCTTGATGCAGTGCAGGCTTCACAGTAGATATTCAAAGTAGATTCATTTATGAGACAATGAAAACTTTTCTCTTTTTTATAAGCAGCACTCAATTAGTTTCACCAGTATGGGTAACCAAGTAATACCTCTGCCCACATGCGAAGGGTCTCAAATTCAATCTATGGGAGGGGAATTATCAATTAGACACATGCTAGAAAACAGGGCAAGGATGTAGTTGGCATGGCTCATTATTTGCTTCACAACAGATCGAAGGCATTAACTATAATCCATAGCTTAAAAGATCTTACTTGATTCAGCATAAAATCAAAATGGAAAGAAACATAAGGAGTTAATCTTCAAATAGCAAACAGACAAAATGATGAGTATAATTTCAAGCATCAGAACTAGACTAATTTTTTGTTGAAAAATCAGCCTAATTTTCCAGAATGTTTACGCATAAATTTCAAAACACTAGCAAGGATCTCGGCCTATAAAAAAATAACTTGATAAACCAAATTAATTTTGAAATTTGGTAACTTATTCAGTAAATGTAGAATATTAAATTTGGCTAATGTCATTATGAAATGGTTTACTTTAAATTTTAAATAATCTAATTTTATGAAAGTTTCCAAAACATGGGGTGCATACCACATATGTTCCTCTTTTCTCAAGCTTAGCCATGAGTTCTTTGTCTTGGTCAGAAAGAACATCTCTACTGTGAGCCACAACACTTGAAGCGGGAAACCATTTTTGAGTGTTCCAGAAGTGGGTAAGCCAAGGGGTGTAGTGAGACACACGAAGTGCCCATTGGTCTTGCTGAAGCTGTAGGGAATAAGCTTCAGTAGATAGATTTGCAGGAAAACCTGCCCACCAGTAGTTAACCACTGGAGCTAATATTGCTGCTCCTGCAAGCCTGTTATCATTCACACCTAGCATAAGAATAAAAGACATACAATACCTCAATCACCCACCCCCACCCCACCCTGCCGCCCCCTGGCCCCCCCTCTCTTCCCTCTCTCCCTCTCTCCCTCTCTCTAATGAGAGTCTCAGGTACAACAAACCGATATAACAAATAATACAGGTCCATTCAGTAAATGATATGGGTCCCACAAACAATGATTATGTGTCATTGTATGAAGATCTGTTGTATTGTGTTGTACTACTTTCTCGTTTCTAACACACAGACACATACATGCAGAACCTGTTCACTTACATTGCTTGTAAAAAATCATACCTGTGAGGGATGTACTTGAGGCAGCTCCAAAGCACCTGTCCACCCATGGAGAAACCAATTACATAAAATCTGTGTCCTAAACCCAATTGATCAGCCAGCTCCTCTATATCTGAAGCCATACTCTTCACTGTGCGCTTTGGATTAGGATCACTTTCTCCATAACCAGGTCTGTCAAAAGACACAATGTAGATCCCCAAGTCTTCAACAGTTTCCTGGGGGAATTCATCATAGGTTAAATGTGATTAATGGGGAAATAGATAGATACAAAACAAACCATGAGATAGATACCGGAGACAGGGTTTCAGCAACGACAGCATGATGCCTGCAAGAATCAAAACCGTGGACAAAAACTATTTTATGCTTTGCATTCTCTTTTGGGACCCCATGCTCTTTGTAGGCTAAACGCCTTCCATCACTAAGTTTAATAAACGGTGCTGTAACAGGCGGCCCATCAGGAGAGCCAATTATCTTCGATGGAGGAGGCTGGATTGCCTGATATGTCCATGCCGAAAATCCAATAAACAATGCAACTAGTGCTTTCGTAAACATCCCTGAAATTTTTGAGTTCTAACTGAATCACAAGGGTTGGAGAAAAAGCTCCAACAAATTTCTACTAAATGTTTGAGCAACGAGAAAGATTGGACTAATTTATTTCATTGTCTGATATCAAACACATACAGATTCTGCATCAGATGCATTTAGAACAAATTCTTATTGACAGTTTACAAGAAATTAGGGATCAAACTGACACAAAAAAGGGTTGTA
>NC_142290.1:30956727-30991727 GCF_965620075.1 Prunus avium
TAAGAACAATCGCCTATTTATATACAACTGATTACACTTAAAGTTTTATTCTATGTACATACGGTGTGAAGTAGCCATTCATGCACTAATGTGAGGATTAGCCATATGCTTGTTATTGTACCTGGCATCCATCATTTCCTACTTTAGGCTCTCGATGTGTTTTTTTTTTCTTTTAAATTTACGCATATATGATATTCGAACTTAAAATCTATTTCAAGACCTGAAAAATTGTGACAGCATAAAAACCTAGCTGATTTCCAATGTCACTCGGTTAATTTAGTCAGCTCTTGATCGAACAGTAGTAGACATGAAAACAATTTTAAATATTTACATCTCAACTAATGTTTCATCTCAATTTTTAACCGGGACTTATTGCAACCAACTATGAATGCTGGATTTTAGCCAACTGATATTATTAGGAAAATCCTCCGAAAAAAATATTATTATTAGGAAAATAGAGCTGTGGTGAGTAGCAGATATACACAATGTGCGGAATGGACTCTTGATTTTGCCTGCCTCGTCTCCTGTGTGTATGTGGTCTTCAATTCACTTTCTTGGCCCGATGGCATAGGCTCAGACTGCTTCAACTTCAATTTTGCCACTTTAACCTAACAACAGGCCGAATAATTGGTAGATACTTTTGCTCCTTGTCTGCAACACATTCAACATACACAAGTCAAAATTAGGGCACCAGGAAGATGTCAACAAACACAAGCAATAATTTTGTACCAGCTAAGTTGATCAAGCGAGAATTTTCAATCTGAATATTAGCAAAGGCTTGCAAATAGAAGAACCAGTTGATCCAATGCAAGAATCTCCATCATAGGAAAAGTGAAACTACATGGTTTCATGCATTTGATTTTTAATGTGGAAACTGGTTTCTTGTGAGACGTACCAGTGATAGATAGTCGCCCCCCCTGCCAAATCCTTTCATCTGTCGACTCGGAGAATGTTGTTACATATGGTACCCCTGGTAACTGACTCTCTTTGAGGATCAATCTTCCATTGGCCATCAACAATGAATTTTATCTGCAGTTAATAACATATCACATTTAGGCACAGTTATTCAAGTTTGTATTCTCCTTGCCAAAAGAGAAAAAAGTTCATATCTTTTAGCTGCTAGATCTGCATACCTCATATATCCCTGGATAAAGCCACAGCATTGTTGACCAAAGTCTGGTTTTCCTGGAAGAACATGTAATCCTATTGATCAGTAAGCTCATTTTTCCACTATTATTTTAGCGCCAAGTAGATAAAACAACATGACAACTTCAGAATTTTAAATGAAGGAATAGCGAGACAATAACCAACAATAATATGTCAAACTGATTATGATGATTCTTCAGGAAACATATATGTAAATTAGGCACAACAGAACTAAACAAAATAAAGTTCTGATGCCAAATTATACACAGTTTTGAAAATAAAGAGACTGTTAAGACCTTGATCCAGTGGGGCCTATGATACCAGATGATGGTTGTGGATCCATTTCAATCTGATGATGCCAACCATTGAAGCTACCAGTCACCTCCACAATCTCACCATCCCCACAGTACTGGATCTCAACCTAATAAAATCAGGAAATTGGAGTCAGCAGGTGTTCACATATATTAATTACAACCAAAGATCCTGTCACTAGTTTCGCTTTGTCAATACATGGAATCTTTTAAAGGGTATCAAAACAATGATAAAACTCAGAAAGAAACAGTGGTCATATCTTTTTCCCAAAGGAAATTACTATGCCATGCAAAAGGTGTATGTATGAATAATGAAAAATCAGGGAATGATTAATAGGCCTCATTGGTCAGAACATCCTACTCAAAGCCAAGATGCTCTAATAGCATAGCTAATTTATACAAAATACATCCAAAAGAAATGGCGGTTGTTATACCTCCACTAGTCCTGAAAGGCTTTCTTCAGCAGCTAGTAACTCCGCGTTTTTTTCGGAGACGAGCTTTTGCGCTTTGCTGATTGCTGTTTCAGCATTGGTTTGCAACTTCGACAAAGCAAGCTAAAGCAAGAAATAAAATGCATAAGAAATCAGATGAGTTATCATATTGGCCATAAAAGTATGAACTTCCCACAGAAAAGAATTTTTAAGCAAACAGAGGCAAACTGACATACATGTTTCTATATGGATACTTGCACAAGGTCTTGCCATAAAAACTAAATGGAGCCTTCAGAAATAGCTAATATACCTTTTCCTTCTCGATCTGTTCTTTCAACCGACACAATTCCATCTCCTTCTGATGCTAAGAAAAAGAATATAATCAAAATTATGATCAGCAGTTCACGTAAAAAAGGTCCAGGCATAAGCAGAACTTTAAGACAAATACTAGTACCAGCATGAATTTGAGATTACTAATATCAAGTTGATCCTCCCGTTCACTTGTCTGTAAAACAGAATCACAAGTAATACTGTCGTCAAAACAAACCAATCAAGATTGATGTTTGAAGTAACATAATTTTGGGATAAGTAATGACCTTAACATCAGAATCCTTTCCAGATAGAGAACTTAGCCCTTCAGCTGATGAACTGTCATCCCTACTTTATAAATATTAAAAAAGTTACATTGATGTACCACAAAACCATAGTAGTGAAATAGCCTACAGTAGTGAAAAACTATGCAGGATACTGTCCAGTCATGCATCACAATTTGAGCTCCAGTTCCATAGGAGCATAATCTAAAAATAGGTGATTCTGACAATGTAACTCTTTGGAATATCACAAAAAAATGATCATAGATCTCCACATCCTCCCTTCTTTACCTTTTCACCATGCAAACGGATTATCAAAGTAATTATTACAGGGGAAAAACAAATAAAACAGTATAAAATGCATCTCTCTCTCTCTCCCCACAAACGCGCATACAGAGAGAGAGAGAGAGAGGGATTGCAATGTTGATGTCCACTTCTAGCAAAGGAATGACTAGAATCATGGTATAAATTATGAAATGAAAAATGAAATAATGTACTGTCACGAACGAGATTTAAATCGTTGAATTAGATTAAATAGTAACAACATGCATAATGGAAAGAACAATTGAACATTAGAGAAAACAACAGGAAACTTTGAGCAGATGTACAAACTACCAACCAAAGAGAGGCATCGATTGTCGTAGAAGGCAAAAGTTGCTTGGATGCTGATGTCCTCTGATTCAATGCCAAAGTTGCATCACTTCCATCAAGTGCAGATTTTGAGTGCTCTGAAACAGGAATTCTTATTTGAACCTCTTCAGTGTTTCCAAATTTACTCTCTTCATTGATATTTTCAGCCTCATTACCAATTAATATGCCATAGATTTTATCTGGGCATCAAGCAGCTCATATATTTCAAAGAAACAAAAAAATAAAAATAAAGGTGAAATAATGAAAAGTAAGCATACATGTATGGTAAAAGACATCATAAAAGGTAAGCATTTGTGTAGTAACAAACAGTATGAAAGATAAGCATACATTTACAGTGCACCTGAAGTAAAAAAGGAATGACATATGTTGCTGAACAATATTAAATGTGTTTAACTTTGAAAACAAGGTCCCTTAAGGTAAGTTACCTTCAACTGTATCCAGGTCTCCATTCTGCATAAAGTTTGCCACCTTTTCATCCAAGGACGAATTGCTTGGAGATTCTAAAGGTGCAAAACTATGGTGATCAGAGTTGGGAGTTGGTTCAATATTTGAACAACTAGAATGGTCTTCTGCAACTGAAACTTCGGTTAACGAGGAATATTCTTCAGCCATATTATAAAGCTCCGCATCCTGACCTCTGACCTTTCCATCCGATGACAAACCAGCCACAGATTCTACAGGCATGCTAGGATGACCACCAGAGTTCAGATTCAAACCAACATTTGAACCAAAAGAATCGTTTTCTTTGACAGGAACAGTGGCTGGCAAGGATGAATCGGAGGAAATTTCTAAAGGCATATTACTATGATTTTCCATAATTGGAACACTGGTTGACACGTAAACATATCCATCCACATTATTCACCTGCTCACTATGACCTAAATTATCCGAATCGACTGAAGATTCCACAGGTGCATGACCACTGTCATCGTGGTTTGGATCTGGATCGATAATCAAACTACCAGAACTGATTTCCAATGTTGAAACTTCACTCAACAACGAGAAATCCCCAACGACATCATTCACCTCTTGATCCTGACCTTTTAAATTTTTAAGAGGCTATCAGTAACAGTTGCATATACTGCATAATAAATTAATAACGCGTTTCACGCTCAAATAAAAGAAACAATATATTGACCTGTTATTATTACTTTAGGATCATTGGTTGCATCCTGTATTCCAGCCACGCCGTTATCCACATTACCATTTATATCTGTTTTTGTTGAGTCCGCAAGAAGCTTTCTTATAAGTTTATATCCTCTCCGTCTGACAATGTTTGCAAGGTCATTCCTATTAACCATTTTGGACAAAACAGATCAGTCAAAGTTGCTCTGATTTTTCCAGTCTCCAAGTCAAAACTATATATAAATATTAAACTTAAACTTCCCGTTGCTGCTAAGGCCAAAATTTCTTGAAGAAAAGAAAAATATGGCAACAAGCAATCTGAAATTGATAAGTGAAACTTTGTAGAAAGTTCTCGGAAAAGTAACTGTCGAATTTTACAGAGAAACCCTAATCAAGCAAATTGAATAAAATTCTAGTAAAAATACAACAACAAAAAACAAAAAATTATCAGAAAAAGTAATGGAAGAACCTTCCGTGCTGCGAGAAGTCTCTCAAGGAGGGCACGTGATCTTTTGGAAGTCCAACCGCAGTAAGAAACTCCCGGAGCTCATTGCGGAGCTCCTCATTGCTCTTCACCTTTCGACTAAAAATTTCCCAGGCAAAATTAAAATGAGAGTGAAGAAGAAGAAGAAGAAGAAGAAGAAAGAAGAGTAGAAATGAAAGCGAAGAGTAAAGGAAGATGTAAAAACCTGGTCTTCTTCTTCACTGAAGAGGCACGAACCGTGAAGTGTGGTGGAGGTAAGCGTTGTTGCTGGGCGGCCCATCTCAGCTGCTTGGGCTGGTGTTTGGGGTCGGAGAAGACGAGATTCTGAGAAAAGAGGGTGAGGAATGCGGGAAGGTGAGAGACGTTGGCCGCCATGCCTCCTCAGTCATCACTCGTCAGTGATAAAGTTGTGTTTTGTGAGCGGGCTTTTGCAGGATTTCAGGCTTCGTCCGATGGTTCTAGTGGTTTTCACATTTGGCAGTTATTATTTTGGGATTTTGGAGGATAGTAAATTTTGTTTTACGATGTAAAAATCACGGTCCATTTGATTATGTTAAAAGTCCAAAACACGACGCAAGGCCCAAGTTAGCTTTGGAACCCCAAAAATATGCTCGTCCAAGTCCAATCGAGAGAGACACGGCTCCATATATAATCATGTCGTATTTGGATTGATCCTCATGTTCGACAGCAAAAAGGAGTTTGTAACTCAAGTGGTTAAGAGCAGCTATTCTTACATCCGAGGTCTTGTATTCGAATTCCCCAACTTGTAACATTACTTGTATAAGCGGTTGATCCTAATTCGACATGTATTCATATTCGCGGATCTTATCATATTTTGTATTCCTGTAAAAGAATAATCAACCCAAACCCTATAACTTCATGTCATTGTATATTTACTTTGTTGTGTCAAAAACCTCTTGAATGGGATTGGATCGGTAGGTGTAATCACAGTTGTACCGAGCCCGAGCCTAAATGTGGGGTAAAATTTTCTTGGGACAGTTTTGGCCCAAGCTCAGTTTGGGTATTTGAAACTCAAGCTTTCATTGGATCTAGGCCCAAAGGCCCTTTAGTTGTCCGACGCCCTCATGAAGCACGTGAACACAGACGCAAACCCGAGCGTGCAAGTTGCAACAAATGAAGGCCTTTGACCCTTTCCAACAACCATGGGGCCAACACGACCTAATCAACAGCCGTCTATCAAATCAAGATAATTGATTGATTGAGCCAACGATCCCAGATCATGATGGGTGCGTGCGATTTTGAACGAGATTAAACCACCTGGTCCCACCTAAATCAAACCAACGTTTCCCGATGCAGATTTAGAACAAAAGTCTTCTGTCACGCGCCCCGTGACATTGTCATTCTCATTTGAGTGAGTGTGTCAGTAAGACTTGTGTTTTGGCAGAAAAACTTACTTGTAACGAGTACTATTTTTCTATCTCTAGTCAATAACATAATGATATATGGAAAATTTATTTCATATGTCATTGCGTTATTGACCGAAAATTGCAAAAAGTGATATTTTCGTTGCATAAAAGTCTTTCTCAGGCAGCAGGTGATCATGACCGTTGTTCTCCTATTTTTCCTCTCTTTCGTTTTTTCGTTGAAATTTTTCTGTATTAGTCCGTGAGTTGATTTTGACCGTTGATGTGCTGTGAGTTTTATAAACGTCAACGTTAAAATTAACACTTGCGTACATGAAGAGGTCCAAGGAGGGGGACTCAGGAGACAAATGTAAATGACATTATAAGCGCTAATTTCTAAATAGCTTTTAAGTGAATGTGGAATTATACAAAGTTGTATTATTTTAAGAGTGAGATATGGAGAACTAGTCGTATTTATATTTGATTTTTAATTCGATCACTATCATTAGTATAGTATTGTATTAATGATCACTAATAGACATTGAATGAAAGAAGTTATCGTTTGTTCTTATTTTCATAATTATTCAAAATGATGAATCCACCAAGGAAGAAGCAATCAAAAGAAAGGTTCGACTCCTGCGACCTAACGCTAGCCTTATAATTCTGTGCAGTAATTTTCATATTTGGAATGCGTTAGAACATTCATATGTTATTTAAAATAATGCGATAGACGAATTCGCAATGTTGAAATTTTGTATGCGCTAATTATGTGGATGTGTCCACCAAACAGATATTTTTAATGAAAACAATTATTATATACTATCCAAATGATAATATGCTCAATTTAAAATATAATTGGGTCTAAAAAAACCATATATAAATTATTTAAAGTATATTTTCTAATAACATATGATTCCGAAAGTGCTCGTTGACATTAGGTTTGGAATTTTTTTTTTCCCCACTAAAAAAATATCAACTATAATGTATGAACATCATATTATTTTATTTCTGGATCAATTATGCAGTGATAAAATCCAATACATAAATTAATATATCTTTAATATAGGATTATCATGATTAATTAGCATACTTATAAATAATCATACCTAAACTTTGGGAGTTAGGCGTTGTCCAAAGAATCACTAATCTTAGAAAATTTGCGTCATAAGTAAGAGGTTATGATGAGTTGCATGCATGTGTTGTTAGGTAAGATAGATAACAACTAAAGTCGATCTAAAGCATGCATGCATTTAAAAATAATACGTATTCCATGTTCGGCCATTTATTTTTAGCTAAAACAATCTACTTGTTGCTGTCTAGCTCGTCCTTGCTTCATTACATATATATATATTCTCTCATAATGAATATTGTATTATTAATTTCCTTTATCCCATTAATTTATTTTGGACGGCAGTATATATTTAATTCAGCATAGATAATATTAAAAATAATAAGTGAAGCTAACTTGTATAGCATGACTAGCTGGTATAAGGAGAGAAGTATAGACAATTTGAAACCATATATATTGTAAGTCAAATAAACAAAAATATGGCTGGCAAATGTCATGGCGTGTCTCTTTCAAGTCATGACATTTGACACTATAATGATTTATTGTTGTGAGCCGCACTTATGGATTTAGCAATTTACGATGACTCTGGAATGTTAGATTCATGAGCAAAAGATGCATTTGTGGACGCTGATTATGTTCAACTCAGACATCTTAATTATGTGTTAAATTAATTTGAAATAGATCTAATATTGACCTAAGCCAAAATTTCTACGGAAAAAAAGTAATTGGGAAAGCATAAAACTCGAACAATCTAGGTTTGAAAAAGAGGTCAAGGCACTTTTGCATGTTAGGTAGGAAGGTGCAACGACAATGAATCACAAGAACATTTTCAATATTTCACTTACAATAATATTAAGAAATTCAATCGATGTGACCCCTTTTTTTTCCTTCTATAAAGCCATGAATATATGTCACATGATTGATCTATATATATACTCTAAAATTTTCCATGGACCACAATTAACTTTACCAGAAGACTCCACATTGGCAATTTGGCAAATATATTCGAATCATAAGCGTATCAATGTCAGCGATGAAATATTATTTTTCTAATTGTCTACTTAATTAAAATAATATGAGAGAGCCTTGTTTGTCAAACACACCCTTAACTTTGCTTTCTTGTGTTTTTATCCATTAAAAAAAAATTATAAAAAAAAAGTTGGTCTCACCCGACTATGGCAATAATGCAATGCAAATGCGTCCAAATTCAGATTTACTTTAAAGCAAATTTCACATGGTTTCTATTCTAAGTGTCATTATCAAATATATAACCTGCATGCATGACCACAGAGCGAAGCTAGAATTGTAAAGTTAGGGAGCCGAAGTAGAAAATACAAGTATATAAGCACTTAAGCATTCAATAAAAATATATTTAGAGTTAAATATTTATAATTTAGTCATGTATAATCTGTTTTAGAGGGATCTATAACTTAAATTATAAGTTGTTTATTACAAATTCTATATATTATATTTAATATAATAGAGAAAAGATAAAAATATGGGGGGCTAAAGCCACTTCAGGCCTAGGAGTGGCTCCATTCCATGGCAAATTTATATGATGCCTTAACTTCAGATCAGCTTTGGCAAAAAGTTTAAATATGTATATTTTTAAGGCCATTAAAGTTGAAATATTGTATAAAAATGCCTAACTATTGGACTGATGTAAAGCTAATGGGTTCTTCCTTTATTAATGAACTTTGACTTTCTACACAATAATGATGTTTATGGATTTTTTTATATGTGAATGTTCAGCCTTAATCTCAAGATGTTTTAGAACCTGATAGTGTTCCAATAATACCCCCATGCTGCGAGATTAGGAACACTTAAACAAAGGTTGAGTTTAGATTAATGTTCTAATTATTGCTACGCATTACTCTAAACCCATGTGACGTGTACGTATGATTAACTGACGTGGCATGAATATATTTCCTTGATTATCATATCACACTACAATTCGTAATTCAATACCTCACTTCATTATCTCATATCGGTTCACTATCTAACCTATTCCTAACTTCCTCTATTCTACGTAGGTTAAAATGCCATAAACTTTTAATAATATTATAAGTGCCTAATTTTGGGTTTGTTTGGGAGTGCTTCTGGATAGACTCAAAGTGTTTTTTTGACAACTAAAAGCACTTCTGACAGCGTTTAGCAGAAAAGTTTAGAAATGCTTTTGGGTCATAAAAACGCTTTCTGGAGAAACACCTATTAAGTGCTTCTTCATTTGCTTCTTCAGGAAGCACTTGGATTTTTTATGAAAATTCAAGAATTTTTTAATAAAAGCACTTTTGTTAGAAGCAATTATGAGCACAAGCACTTTCTAGAGAAACAATCACAAACGAGCCCTTAATTGTTTAGTCTCTTGAGCAGACATTTATCTTCATTTCGTGGAAAGGACGATAAATTTTAAATAATTTGACCACAAAAGGAAGCCAATTATAGCACGATTCTGAAGCAGTCACTTAAAAAACAAAAAAAAACAAAAACCCTTCCTGAAAGGCCAAAGTTCATTTATACGTCCTGCTTTTCTAGCAAGGGAAAAAGTTTAGACTTTAGAGAGCTTTTACTTAATTCTCCTTACCTTGCAACACGGGACCATTCTAAGATACAATATTGTGAATTTTCTTGCCCTAGCTATGACTTAGCGACCGTCCATAATAATATGAACATCAATTAAAATACATGAAAATGTGATGGACCAAGAATCACATTGCACAAAATAAAATGTTACCAAGGTTGAAATTTTGGGGACTAATCTCTATATTCTACGGAACCCTAACCACAAAAGTACTTATTGTTGATGGAAAATGGAGAAAATTCAGTACATGGTTTTGGAAAATTGAAGCTTTGGTGAAGCTTTTTTTTAATACTAAAAGAATTCACAAGTTATGACTTTGTTTAAGGTCCTCGAGATTAACGTTAAGTCGTATGCCAAATATGACCGACCCACATTCATTTATCGGCCACATGGTATCTCATTTATAAAAAAAAAATTATTTGGTGACTATGTCTTTATTTCCTTTGGTAATTTGCTTGTATAATTGGGGAAGAAATTGCTACATACCTAAATTTCAGCCAAATTCCTCTTCTCTAAAATGGCATTTTTAAAATCGATATCTAATCCAATTAAGTCTATTTTTCATATTTCACACCCTTCTCTCGAATTGAATAAAACTTTGAATCGGATTAGATGGGCCTATTTTTTCGGTTTGGTTGGATTTTGAACAATCTTAAGAATAAACAACCTCATGCACCTCACTTCTCTTAAGCCAAAGGGTCAAGTTTTAAGGATACAACTCCTCTAGACTCACTATAAAAGGCACACACTTGCAACATCATTTAAAGGTAATGTTTATTCAAAAGTAAAAAAGAATTTTGATTATGTGTTCTTTCCATTTCTCTAAGCATCCCTAAATTTTTCTAAGCTCGACCAATCGAAAGGTTTTAAGAAGACATCCAAAGTAGTACCGTATTGGTCACAATGGTCAATCTCTTCTTTTGCAAGGGATCTTTGGTCAAATTTTTAACCATTAATTATACATTAATTACTAGTTTTTAGTATATATGAAGTATATATCACTTTTTTTTTGGTCATTCAAAAGTTTGAGTGAACGACCTCAAAGGAATTATAGAACAATTTATATTTCTCCAAGTGTTGGCCACAACAAATTGATTACTAAGTCTAGTAAGTTTTTGTTCTACCAAATAAAGCTTGTCATTGCCACGTGAAGTTGAAAGTTGAAAGGGTTTTTAACTGTAGACGTCCTTGAACTTTTCCCCTAGTTGCAATTGGGTCTGTGAACTTTTTTTTGAGGTAGTTACATCCTTTAACTTCACAAGTAGTTCCAATTAGGTCCTGTCATCCAAGTCTGTCAATTTGTCCATCAAAATGAGGGGTAAAAGCGTTCTTTTGAGTTCCAAGATTCTCCTTTGTTGGATAATCCCGCGTGTGAACCTCCATACTCTCTCCTTCTCATTCTCCTCCACATTCACCCCCATCCCCCTCAAGCTCTCCTCCTCCTCCGCGTTGGCTGACGTGGCCAAATCCAACAACACCCTCAAAACCACCGCCGGTGATGTAGAGAAGATCGGGAAGTTCTTCGACAAGCCGTCAGTCTTCGACTTCTTCATCAATCCCACCATCGACCTCGACAAGAAGCGCAAGGCCCTCGACGAAATTGCCAAGTCCTCCACCCTCTAGCCCCACACTGTCAATTTCCTCAACATCCTCGCAGACGCCAAGTGAATCGACCTCATAAACAACATTGTAAAGCAGTTCGAGGTGGTTTACAACCAGACATGGAGCTGGCCATCGTGAAAACTCCAATATACCCCTCACAACAAGAGCACGTACCATTCACACGGTCAAACTCGATGGATTCTGTTACGGCAAGACCCATTTGGAAATACTTGTCGAGTTAAAAGATGTAATTGCCTTAAAAAAAAAAAGTTCATGAACCCAATTACAACAGGAGGCAAAATTAAGGGACGTTTACAGTTAAAAATCCAAAGTTGAAACCACTAATCAAAGATGCATGAATTTTGCCATGAAACATCGAAGTTCTTTGAGGTATTTTTCTTATTAGTAAAAAAAAAGTTAAAAAAAATTATGGGTCTGGGTGAATTATGTCATACTCATTTTGCTACTGGTCGATCATTCACACCACAAAAATCCTTTTATTTTTATTTTTATGAAAATGATATTTATCTCTTCCTTCTCCCCTTCATTTTTCTTTTGTAATTATTTTGGTAATTTATGATTGACTTTCAACTACATTAATAAATGCTTGGTAGAATATTGGACTTCCAAAACTGTAAATAAGTTCACCAATAATGACTTGGCACTTGGCTTGGAAATTATAAAACAAATAGGCCATCGCTTTCATAAAAAAAAAACCCTAACCGCACTCTGGCCCCCTTTTTCCTTGCCGACAACCAACCGCAAGGAAGCTAAGGGGGGATTGTGTCTCTCCTCGGGAGAGTTGTGATACCCGGTGGCTGATGTTTTGTCTCTGTGTCAAAGTCGGCAGCAGCAGCGATGCTGGTGGTAGTTGTTGGGATGTGATGCTCTGCGCCGACCAAAGAACTATGCTTGGTCATTGGAGGTTTTCTTTGTCCGGTTCTGAGTTGAAGTAGAGTGCTTCTCAGGGGTCCTTTTAATGTTGTTTATGTGTTTCTCCTACGTGTTCTCTACTGGTTTATGCTATGGTATGCCTTGCAGTTTGTGTGGGTGTCAAAGGACTATGATTTTGCTCATAGAATGCTTCTTTTGACAGTTGGGATGTTCTACGGTCCTCTCATGTGGGTCTACTGTGTTGGTCTATAATTGCGATTCTCATCGGAGGTCTATGTGTTAGTTTTTGTTTTTGATTTGTTCTTTTATTGTAATGGTCCAAAGTGATCTGAATCGGACTCTCTTGTTAGTCCATAACATGTGTGGTGCTCTTTCCTCCCCTGAGGTTTGTCCTATGAAGTTGTCCTAGAAAGATTTTAACGAGGCCACTGTATCATGTCGTTCTTTGTACGTCTTTAGTTCTATAAATGAATTCTCTTTCTTAAATAAAATAAAATAAAATAAAAAGGCCATTCCTCATGTTATCTCATAATAATGAGTATTGTGTAAATTTACAGAATTATAAAGACATAGCCCAAAAATACATGTATAAATGTTATATTTAGTTATTTATTAATTTATGCATAAGTACATTTTGTTACACATAAAATAAATAATACATTGTGGTTTGAGGTTCAAATCCCTTCATAACACATTAGTAGTGTGTGTGCGAAAACTCCTCTTTCCCCCTTCCTAATTTTGACAAAAATAAATGATACATTGTTTGTGCAGAGCCATTATTTTATATCCCATCAGCACTGAGCGGGCTAAAGGCTTTGGATTCTTTGTGGTGTTGGAGAAGAAAGAGACCAAGTAAGGGGGGTAGACCTGGGAGAGGAAGGCCTATTATTACTCTATTTGTTTATGATGGAAAGTTCTGATAGGCTACTAGGCCTTCTAGGCTCCCATTCCTAATCAAACACAAAGAGGGGTTAGAAAAAGTAGTGATGATTGAAATTAGAGAGCCTGTCCTTTGACTTGTGCTCTCCTCAATAAATAATATCCCCAGCAGTCACCAAAAAGTCCTTCATTGAAACAAGAGGTAAAGGCAACAACTTCCACACAAAGTATTCACCACAAGCCTATTTGAAAGGGTCTTCTTCTCTTCTCTTGGTCACTCAGCAGCAGGCAGAGATCAGAGGCACAGAGAGAGAGAGAGAGAGAGAGAGAGAGAGAGAGAGAGATGGGGAGAGCTCCTTGTTGTGACAAGGCAAATGTGAAGAAAGGACCATGGTCACCTGAAGAAGATGCGAAGCTAAAAGAGTACATAGAAAAATATGGGACTGGAGGGAATTGGATTGCTCTTCCACAGAAAGCTGGTAAGATTTTCATTTTTCATTTTGCTTATTTTGAACATGTAATCATTTTGATGATATGTGTTTGTATGGTTTCTTTCCATCCTTTTCTGGTTTTGTCCCTATAGTCTACAGTTTGTTTGTGATAATTACTGAATGGCTTTTGGTTGTTTTCAACTGCAGGTCTTAGGAGATGTGGGAAGAGTTGCAGATTAAGATGGCTTAACTATCTGCGGCCCAACATCAAACATGGAGAATTTTCTGATGAAGAAGACAGGATCATCTGCAACCTCTTTACTAACATTGGAAGCAGGTACCTTATAATTTCTCACCCATTTTTTTTTGTCAAATATCCCTTTTTTCCCCCTCAGCTTTCTCTTTTTCCTTCATATATTTCTGGGTCCAGTTCTTTACCATTTTCCCCACCTGGGTTTTCAATGTTTGTTCTTTGACATCATCTATAAAGAAAAAAGAGTGTTTGGGACAGAAGAAAAGTTACATGTACAAAGAAAATATACCATATGAAGATACATTTTAATTTCTTCAGTTCATTGCTTGCATGCCAAGTTTAGATCTTTTATGATAATATGCAGTCACAGTTTCTTGTGCTCAGTCACATTTCTTCTCATGGAACTTAACCACATCAATGCGCAGGTGGTCCATAATAGCAGCTCAGTTGCCAGGCAGGACTGACAATGATATCAAGAACTACTGGAACACCAAGCTCAAGAAGAAACTCATGGGATTAAATATGCTTCCATCCCAGATAAAATCCCACTCAGGCACCTTCTCATCTCTTCTTCATCTTCAAGCTTCATTATCATCATCTTCACCATCATCATACAGAGGGAGCAACAACAGCACTGCTTATTATGCACAAACCAGGTCTTTCTCTAGTGCTTTGGAGCCCATTTCATTTTCACCAAGTCTTCTGAGCAGAAGCTCAACTAATGCTGCTTCTGTTCTTCATCAAGTGCACCAAGAGAGGTTTGTGGGTAGAGCCATGCAGCATAATTACCAAGTCAAAGATAACATCTTGATGTTTGGGGGTGAAGCAAGTTGCAGCTCTTCTGATGGCAGTTGCAGCAACCAGATCAGCCAGTGCAGAGACAGAGAGTATGAATATAATTACAATTTCTTCAATGGTGGGGAAGGGCACCAGAAAATCATGCTACCAGATGGGCTTAATGGGTGGAGATCAGAGAAGCAGAATGGCAATGGGATTTGGGAAGATCAAGCCCCATTAGATTATGGCCTTGAAGAAATTAAGCAGTTAATTAGCAGTACCAGTAGTTGCAACAACTTTTTGTTTGATGAAAACAAGACAGAGGAAAAGGCCATGATGTACTACTGATGCTGACTGTGAGTAAAATCAAAAAGATTTGAAGAAGTAGAGGAAGGGATGGGTTGAAGATATTCAGATTTGGACTGGGTTTTGGGTGGAGGGGTTAAAATGTTTCTGATAATGGATGCACTTTCTTGACAGTACATGGTAAAAAAGTTTCCTTTGTGCATTTCTTTTTGGGAAATGATGTATTTATGTAAGTACAGTTTAACTGCACTACCATTAATCAGGCATGCCATGAAAATCAGAGAGAAAAAAACCCATCATCTTTTAAGACTGAAACCTGCAATCTTAATGGCCAAGTATCCTTTTTTTAGTCCTTTCTTTTCTTCTTCTTCATGGTCTTAAAAAATTCAACTTGAATCTGGTCCTTAGATCTTTTATGGATATTATCATCTCAGAGTTTTTCTGTTTTTGAGTTAAATTTGTTTTTTAAATGACTTGATGTTAATCCCAATCTCAGTCTTAATAAATTATAGAAGCAACAATATTATAGAATTGAAGGGAGGCATATTATGCCAAAACGAACATCTCATTGGCGTCATCAGTTACATCAGGGCCTCGTTTATGCACTGCCAATGGCACACGTAACATGATAATTTGTCACGGTTGATAAACTAGTGCTCACTATTTTATAATTTTATCTATTTCCCAATATTTTAGCCAATAAATCTATAATTCCCATCTTCCATATATTTTTATATCTTATATGAAAAAGAAATCAATTTATTCTCTCTCCTCCTCTATTTTATCTCTGCTTGTCACCCTTTTCCTCTCTTCCCTGCTAATCACTGGCCAATAACGCTATGATACGTATAATAACATTTTCACATGACATAGCATTATTGGCCAAAGATAACAAAATACTATTATCCCCGTTGCAACTAAATTTTTCTCCTTCCGAACCGGTGCATATGGCATGCATGGTCAGATATTTGGGCATGGGAGCAAATAGGAACACTATTTTGTCTTTAGAGGCCTTGGAACTAACGCTGATTGTGGCATGGGTTTGAGGCTCAAACATAAATTATATTAACATAATTTAAAACTGGGATTTTTTAAATCAGAGCCTGCAGTCAAGCAGCATATAACATGTAAGGTTGGCCGTCAATAATTGATTACACTCTTGATGGAGACTTAAGAGGTAGTGAGAGGAAAGATGCATGCTCGAATTTAGAACCCTAAAAAAGAGAGCAAAAAAAGGGGAACACAACAGAGATTCTCAAGAGGAAAACTGAACCCATTTGAAATGCCAGGGAAGGTTGATGTGTTTTGCTGTTTTGTTTTCCACAAGAAAGACAGAAAGCAAAGATTGAAGATAAATGCATTGCATTGACCTCTTCAACTTGTTTTGTCTGCTTTCTGCTAGTAGATTAGACTAATGGGTTTTGCCAGCTATAGGCATTATATAAAATGGATATTAAAAAAATTTAAATTGTCTTTAAAGCAATGGGGAAAGGTTACTTATTAGGAATGTCTTTTCTAGTGGAATGAAAAAGGTAAAAGTTTGAGGCACCAACTGACCCATGAAGTTTCTAAGCAACTTTTTGCCAAATTATGCTGTGCAGAATGGACTTTTGGATGTTTGCAAGCAAATAGATATATGTGGCTTGTGACCAGCCTGTTGTCCATAGGCAAATAGATATTGCAAATCTACTAATCATAATTCTCCTCCAATCAGTTCTTATCTTGAGTTTTGTTTGGCCAATTACTCAAGAATTTTTTTTGTTTTTCTTTTTAATGACTCAAGATTTTAGCTAATCAAGCAGATTTTAGAGGTCTGATCTCGGGGATTATACGTATTGCTCGAGATACCTATTCATCCCAAAAAAAGAAAAAAAAGAAAAAAAAAGAAAATCAAAGACAATGTTGAAATTTTGAAGTACATAATAACTATGATTAATCTTCTATAACACATACAACCGCACAATATTTTTTTAAAAAGAGGGCAAAAATTTTCAATTAATATTTTCAATGAAAAAGTTCAAATTGAATCTCAATAAAAGGTGAGAAGATTAAGTGGGGTATGTTCTCTTTTGTTCCTTTCCCTTTTCCCAAACATAGAGCTTTCAATACTTTCATTCTAAAAGAAAACCTTTCTGGAGATCAGAAGAAAAGTTGGAAGAATAAAATTGCATTGACCTTCATGAGTAGAGTGCTAAAACGGTCGTTGATTCAGAGCAAGCCATGTCCTCTAAGTACAGGAATTTAAGATGAAGGCCCCCAGTGGCTCTCAGTTCTTAGAAAAAGCCAAATTGCCCTGGACCAAGAAATAACCAAGAAATAATTATTTCAAATTTGGCTGCTTTTCAATTCTTCTTAGTGCAATGAACTTGGCAGCAGATATTCAGTCCAAAAACAGAATTAATGCGAAGCTGAAAATTGGTCCCCCATCTGTATAGGGACTTCAACATTGCTAATTCCTCCTTCTTAGGGCTCTATGATCACATTTCACAGAGTCTCTAAAATTTACTGCTAAGCCTCCTGATGGAAAGGTTGTTAAATTATTTGGACAAATGGAAGAGTAAACATCAAGTAATCAATAAGATAATGACACTTGGCGACACCAATAAGATACATCGATTGGGTATTGTACATGGGGATATTACAGCAATTTTATGTACAACATGCACAAATAATGGTTAGGAAGGGGTGGTGCAATCTTGGCTTTTTACAAGAAATCCCATTGCCAATAAACTTTCTCTACAATTCCTCCACCACTCTTTACAGCAAGGTGAAGTGTTTCAGAAGCAGGAGGAACCCCCCAGAGTAATGGCACTGCAACCGTCATTCTTAGCTTTTCATGCAACCCACCTTTCATTGCTTTCTCTGCAGCAACAACCTGAATTTGACAACATAAAAGGTATATTAATAAACAAAAGCTTATCCACGACACCAGTCTTTGGAGTTCAGGCATGCATAAAAAATTCTCAGCTAACTACGAGATACATGTAAACTAGCCACGATATCAAACGTGCAAAATAACTGTCTATGAAGCAAGATACAGTGACCACACCAGGTGGGGAGAAATGTGCCAACTGGAATGACCCCTTTCCTATGGTATGCAGAATGCTTGCTACATCCCCAGGTACTAAAGGTAACCATTTCACGTTTTTTGTTTTGTTTTCTGTGTGGAACCATTTAACCTGTTCAAACAACATCTACCCTAATTCTATATGTCTTTCACTTGTTCCTTTTCTTTTGTTGTCCCCAATCCTTCTGTTCTCTCATCTCTCTTTTTTCCTATCCTGGCATTATTGAAGTGTTCCCATCTTTCCTCTCCTTGTCAAGCAGTGGCTAGTTCAGTTCATGAGACTAGCTTTGTTAGCAGTTCAAGAAATCCTTTTGTGTGTGGATCTTCCATAGTCACAAAGCTTCACTTTGAAGGATTGACCCCCAGATAAGGAGTTTCTTGAGTGGTGACTATTGCAGTATTGATCTCCCTGACTTGAAACTCTTAGCATTCCATCTAACTTACAACCATCAAGGACTGTTATCCTGTACTAACGGGAACTTTAGCTTTATTGGCAAGTTTCATCGCTCTCTTTTAGTCCTACCTCCACTCAGAATGGCAACAGGAAAAGAGAAAGCTGGCTTGCCACAAAACTTGTATGGTTCCACCTCTGGAGACCCATCTCCAGTAAGACATCTTTTACATAAACTAAATATCTTCCAAAGAAGACAATCTAAGGATTTAAATAAATCTGTTTACTTTACTCTGCTTCCAGCCAGCATGTTTATATGTTTGTAATGAAAATTTCAAAGTGCAATTTATTAGACAAGACAAGGCCTAATACAGTTTTGACTAAAAACTTGAATTTACCGCCATTCCGATCAAAATTCTATTTCCACTACTTGAATTGGAAATTAATAATACTAAGCAATTAGTAGTAATGATGTATGCAAAAAATACATAGAGAATTGAGAATTCAATATAACCCCACAAGAAATAAATATATCCTTTTGGCATGGGTTTCATTGCAGCTCTTAGACCATAAAACATGAATAAGTTTTTGGAGACTGAATTATCTTATCAAATGACTTTCTTATAGTAAAACCATAAGGCTAGGAGGGAGACAGGGTATTGAGAACAAAAATGTTCCTTTGGTCCTCAACAACAATCAACACAATGAAATGATTCTGAAGTGAAAAAGGAGTTAAACAGTAAAAATTTGTGAGATGGAAATATGGCATACCTCACCACCATGCTCCAGCACAGTGTCTTCCACAACATCGCTTAGCATCTCAATGGAACGGCAAAACCCAAAGATGCATAGTTTCCTGCCCGTATCAAGGCCCTAGAATGACAAATTCTCACATACATAAGACAAAGCACAAAAGAGAAGCAAAAAAAAAACATATAAACGATCAAATTGCAGCTTAAACAATAGAAAAAATAGTGAAAAGGTTTGTTTACATTTGTTGCTGCAATATCAAAGAGAGCACCTAGACACAAACCCTGCTCTGTATCCATGTAATCACTCTCCTGAAATCGCTGAAATCTTTGATTAGCCTTTGACCTCCCTTGCTTCTTCTGTCAAGCATACACATTCAACTAGATGATTTAACAAACAACTTTAGTACTCAAAATGGAGTCTGAAGATTTAATAATATTTAGGCCTCGAAAACGCTATACTGTCATACTAATTTCTCATTGTAAGCAATATAATCATAGCCCATAAGGGTCAAATACAACATAAAAACAGGGGCAGACAGATTACTAAAGTAAGAAACTTTATGCTTTAGAGAAAACAATTAAGATAACATACATTTGAGGAAGTGACACGTCTAGGGACCATGGAGCCTCCAATCTGAACGAGCCCATCAGTAGTGAACAATGTGACTCTCTCCTCAGCAACCCATTCAATTTCTGTCAAACATGGAAACCCAAAAATATTAAAATGAAACCCAATTGCTTGGAAATGATATTTTATTATTTATATATGAACATGATGTAAAGAAGGGTATCTACCGGAGTCATTGGACCAAGGAAAGAAGCCGAAGAGATCGTCGGGTAAGGAATTGGACGAATCGGAGGAGGATTTGGCGCGAAACTGGAGAAGGCGAGAGGGGCAAGGATGGGAAATTGGGGATTTGGGAGGGAAAGCAGCGGAGAGAGAAGAGAAAGATGAGTCCTTGGCGCGAGAGAAGGAGGGGAAGGAAGAGAAGGGTGAGAAGCAAAGAGCAGCCGAGGTTTCAGCCATTGAAGAGAGGAAATTGCAGAGAGAGAGAGAGAAACGGAGAAGAAAAGAAAGGAAATGACATGAAAGAAAGAAAAAGGAAAGGGAAAGGAGGCGAGTTTGACGCCACATGTGGTGGATGGCCACGTGTAACAACCGGACGTTTAATTCGTTGCTAACTTGTACACATGCCACATTGTTGGATAGGAAGCTTCAAAGTTCAAAACTCGATCTCATCGTCATGTGCGACGGACGTTAGCATTTAAATTATCTAGTTTATTAGGAGGAGATCGAACTCGAATGTAAAAAGATTATAATACTATTCTGACAAACTAGCCAAACTAATATCTGCATATAAAATTTTGAAGCTTGATAAATATTTGGTTAGATTCGTAAAAGCATATTAATATGTCACGTGTTTAATCTCTTTTCTATAATTTACAATTTTATACAAGCTAATATTACTGTATTAGTGGCATGGATTCTGCAAGAGGGATTGAAACCTTATTATTCTAATGTGGAAGGGTTGAGAATCCGAGATGAAGTTTGTTGGATCTATTCAATAACGACGGGTTTGATTATGTCTTTTGTGCTTTCTTCTTATCAATTACAGTATCATTCATGTCTTTTCGTTGCTGCAAAGTGGCTTTCCTAATGTTTTCTACAAAGGGCACCGTCATTGTGATGGGGTTATTATTTGGATTGATATGGTTGACTTGATTTATTAATCCTAAGCATGATTGTGTGTTTTGCCCTTGCTTCGATGGATCCTAAATTAACACAATTTTTTAATACATGTATGACAACATATATGAATACAAGGAGACTATTTTCTCTAAAAAATTCTAAATCCTCTCACGTTACAACCAAACGACGTTAAAACAACCGTTTTAACCAAACGATGTTAAACAACTGTTTTAGATTAAGGAGCCAAGCCATGCTCTTATATTAATAATACATTTTCATATTTTGTGGTAAAAACAGAATGTAGCTAGAAAAGAAAATGCTATATCACAACTAACCCTCAAACTCCATGAATATGGAGGAAGGAGGGCAAGAAAACATACAGAGAGCAGATGTAAGAAAGAAGCTCATAACCTTATATTATTTCATTAGAGTATAACCTAAAAGCCCAATCTAGTATCTTAGTAGGCCTAGCGACATCTCAGCCCACAGTTATTTTGGGTACACAGAGGCAGGCAAGCGAGGTTTGGCTTGTGCAAACAAAGGGCTAGCCTTCTTCAAGTAAATCTGATCCTCAGTGAAGTCAATCTTGTCCACATCTGGCGGCAAGCTCCATGAAAACTCTTGCAGGAGCCTTGCAAGGAGCATCACAACTATGGTGGAGCCGAGCCCAACGCCCATGCAGCCTCTCCTTCCAGTAGAGAAGGAAACGAACCTCAGGTCATTCTCTTCCAGGTCAACTCGTTGGTCAACAGCTCTACTCAGATGGCGTTCTGGGTTGAATCTCAATGGCTCTTCCCACACTCTAGGGTTGCGCCCAAGCCCTAAGCGGTTTAAGATGACATTGCTGCCCTTAGGGATGAAGTAGCCTGCCACTTCAGCATCTGCGATGGACACGTGGGGGAGGTTGAATGGTCCAACTGGATGCAACCTCATAACTTCTTTTGCACATGCCCTTATGTAAGGGAGGTGAGGGACATGGGATTCTTGAACAAGAGTCTTTTTTCCCACTACCCTATCTAGTTCCTCTTCTGCCTTTTTTAGCATCTCAGGTTGGTTGAGCATTTCTGTTAGAGCCCACTCTGCTACATTGAATGGACTGTCCACTGTTGAGAGCTGCAGCTCCTAATCATCCACAAGATATTTATGATCAGTTGGGTTTTTTTTTTTTTTTGGTACTAATTAATATTTATGTTTAATATCATCCAAAAATTCATTTTAGGTTCAGAATGAAGCATTTATTGGGTGTAGTGTTTAATATATCATCCACATGTACTTAAGGAATGATGAATATGTCTCGTCTCGATTCAAAGTCTGACAACATAACATATAAGCATTTTATATGCTACTAAATTTACAATAAGATAAATATATAGTATAACACACTACTACAAAAAGGGCAAAAGACGACCAGAAAAAGACGACGGTAGAACAAAAAACCGTCGTTGTTTTTAAAAAGACGACGGTAACAAAAAACCGTCGTGGATAAGTGACTTAAACAACTAAAAAATGGAGATACTGTTGATAATTTTTTTATAACGACGCACACAAATAAAAAAGCGTCGTCTTATTAAAAAGCTTTTCTTTAGAGTTAAAATCTGACAAAAAAACAACGACAGCAGGTATGACAAGCGTCGTCTTTTAAAAATCAAGTGTCCTTTTTTTGGTAAAGACATGGTTGTTTTGAAAGAACTGTCGTCTATTATAAGTAAAGACGACGGTTTTTTTTATAAAAAATGTCGTCTATTATATGTAAAGACGACGGTTTTTTATAAAAAGGGTCGTCTATTATATGTAAAGACGACGGTTTTTTATAAAAAGGGTCGTCTATTATATGTAAAGACGACGGTTTTTTTTTATTATAAAAAAGGGTCGTCTATTATATGTAAAGACGACGATTTTTTATAAAAAGGGTCGTCTATTATGAAGTAAAGACGACGGTTTTTTAAATAAAAAGGTTGTCTATTATATGTAAAGACGACGGTTTGAAAAATAGCGTCGTTTGAAAAACTTTTTACGTCGCTTTTTAAAAAACTATGACGTTGTTATGTGTGTACAACGTCATTTTAAAGAAATCATGGTTTAGAAATGCGCTCTTCGATAATCATCGACGGAAAACAAAAAAACCGTCGTTAACAATATAAATAAACATGACGCTTATTACATCTATACCCTAAACCCTAAACCCTAAACCCTAAACCATAAAATATAAACCCTAAATTATATATATATGTTTAAATAATTTTAGAAAAGGGATTATGGTTTTACGGCCTAATATATATTAACCATAAACCCTAAACCCCAAAAATAAACCTTTATCCCCCTAAACCCTAAACCCTAAACCATTAAAGTATAAGTGATGTTATGACTCACGAAAACATTTTTCTTTTTGGTGGTAATTTTAAATTTGTATAACTCAAACTTAATTTTTTAAAGCTTAAGGGGGAAGAAAATATCTCAATGACTTCATAGGAGTTGACATTGCATTTTTTGGATTTATTTTAAATTTATTATGAATATTTCGAATTAAATAGAATAAAATATTATTAATAAAACCCACAAACCAAGTCGGCATTAAGAAATTAAAGACGTTGTAAATCATAATAAACGACTTAATTTTAAAACAAACGAATGACGGATTATGTAAAGACGACGGTTTTTTATGAAAAGGGTCGTCTATTATATGTAAAGATGACGGTTTTTTTTAAAAAAGGGTCGTCTATTATATGTAAAGATGACGATTTTTTTATAAAAAGCGTCGTCTTTTAAAACACGCTAAAAAAAGGCCGCTTAAGTGAATTCGCGCTCAACAAATTTTCAAATTTTCCCTCGTCTTTGAAAACCTTATCTCTCATTAACAAGCGTCGTCTTTTAAAACACGCTAAAAAAAGGCCACTTAAGTGAATTCACGCTCGACAAATTTTCAGATTTTCCCCCGTCTCTGAAAACTTTATCTCTCCCTCCTTGAAACCTCCTGAGCTCCTCTCTTCTTGAAACCCTCCTGAGCTATCTGAAACACTCCATCTCTCACCTTTCTACTCCTCATACGTACCTACCAGCCATCGACGCCATCGAAGCAGCGACGCCGTCAACGCCATCGACGCAGCGACGCCATTAACGCCATCGTTCTTCGCATCAGTCATCACTAGCCGCCATCGACGCCATATGCACAGTCAAAAACATATCTAGAGACCTTGCGAGATGGAAAAATCCTAGAACATCAGATCTGGTCTTCGATGTCGCCTGAGGTTCGATGACAGATCTCCATCACGCCTTCTTGGTGAGCTCTCGCCATCCACGTCACAGAAGCAACTCTAAGTTAGTCAAAATGTTCTTCTGTATTGTGTTACAAATGAACTTTTCCTGCATAAGCTTATGCTTGTATAGATGATGCATATTTTTTGTCAGTTAAGATGACCTTGAAAACAGATCTAGAGACCTTGCGAGATGGGAAAATCCTAGAACATCAGATTTGGTCTTCGATGTCGCTTGAGGTTCGATGACAGATCTCCATCGCGCCTTCTTGGTGAGCTCGCCATCCACGTCACAAAAGAAACTCTAAGTTAGTCAAAATGTTCTTCTGTATTGTGTTACAAATGAACTTTTCCTGCATAAGCTTATGCATATTTTTTGTTAGTTAAAATGACAGCAAGATAATGTAATCTTATTGTGGTTTTTGATTGCTCAGGTAAGATGACATGGCAAATAGGTGCTGCAGCTTATATCAAGTGCAGCTCAAAGGCCAAGATGACAACTTAGAAGAATATAAGATCCATTTGACCAAGATGACTTAGAACACTACTCCAAGATGACAGCTGAATGTGGAGAACAAGTACAAATTGTGGAAGATACAACAACCATAGGTTAATGCTTTGGATATGGTATTTTGTAATTATAGGTTATAATGTTATAAATATGGTATTTTGTATGGATATAGTAGGAATCAAGATTGGTAAACAATGTAATTACAATTGAATCTTCAAGTTTTATGAAAGAAATAATTTTTTAGGATATCTAAAATGAAATTAGTACATCATTTTTACAGATAATAAACGGCGATTTTTTGGAACAAAACCGTCTTTTTTAGATTTAATAGACGTCTTTGGATATAATAAACGACGGTTTTTTCAGAAAAAGTGTTATCTTTACATTTAAATAGACGACGGTTTTTTCAGAAAAAGTGTCGTCTTTACATTTAAATAGACGACGGTTTTTCAGAAAAAGTGTCGTCTTTACATTAAATAGACGACGGTTTTTTCAGAAAAAGTGTCGTCTTTACATTTAAATAGACGACGGTTTTTTCAGAAAAAGTGTCGTCTTTACATTAAATAGACGACGGTTTTTTCAGAAAAAGTGTCGTCTTTATATTTAATAGACGACGGTTCTATAAAAAAAAGTGTCGTCGTTACATTCAATAACGACGGTTTTTTCAGAAAAAGTGTCGTCTTTACATGTAATAGACGACGGTTCTTTTAAAAACCGTCGTTTTTACATATAATAGACGACGGTGAATTACCGTCGTAGTTTGACTTTCAAAAAGACGACTGTCGATTTAACGACGGTTTGAAAAAGAAAAAGACGACGGCGTTTCCCCGTCGTCTATTTCAATTTTTGTAGTAGTGACAATAGATTGTTTACCGTGGTTTGCGCTTTGATCTCTTCATCTGATAATAAGGGTTGTCCATTTGCATCTTTGAGTGAGATGAAAACATCAAGCAGGTCATCAGGCTCATTCCTCTTGCCATCTCTCCATTCTTGTAACCTCTCTTTCACAATAGGTTCTTGATGCTTCTTGACAATGTTCATAGCCTTCCTTACCTTTTTCTCGTGCCCATTGATGTCAAAAACTCTCAGCCAAGGAAGATAATCAGATATGCAGAATGCGTAGGCATAAGTGAGCAAAGTAAGAAGCGCAGAGACATGTTCTTCTTCTTCAACACCAGGCCCTCCATCCTCACTCCCTTTGCCAAAGTACGTTCTGTTAAAAATCATCTTTCTCATGATACTTCCTGAGTAAAACTGGGCTGCAATTCTCACATTCACCACTGCACCATTTTGATTGGCTGAGCATTGGTTATACAGAAACTTAACCAGGTTATCAGCTTCTTCGTTTCTCTTACCAAGTAGCCAATGAACCCTAGACGGGTTGAACGCGTCAGCAACCAAAACCCTTCTCATTTTCTTCCACTGGTCTCCCCAAGGCCCAACCACTGTGGTCAAGTACCCGCTACTTAAAGTTTTAGTGGCCATTGTGACGGGTCTCGATGTGAAAACTGCATCATTTTTCTTCAAAAATTCCCTAGCAATTTCTGGTGAAGTTACTGGGATGACATGAACATTTCCTAGGCGTATGCAGGCAATGTCAGTGTTGAGTTTTTTCATGAGGCTGTGGATCCATCTGTGTGCTGGTCTGTTCCTCCACATTTCCGGCAAACAACCCACAATTGGCCATGGGCTTGGGCCTGGAGGGAGAGGCACGACTAGGACGCTATTTTTGTTATGGGTTCTGAGTATGAATTTGACAAGAAACATAAAAATAATGAAAGCAAGGGAAAGAGCAATTGGAGACGTGAATTCAGAATCTAAGAACAAATAAGGCAATGAAGAGGATATAAAATTTGGGCTGCAGGTGTTGTTTGTGAAGGTTTCTTCCATCTCAAACCCAAGTGATTAACGTGCTGCTGCTGAGCTTGTTATTGCAATGTTCTTGTTATATATAGTGCTTTGGGCTTTCTGTGTTTGGTGTGAATTAGGCTATTAAAGACATGACTGCTCGACAGAAAATTGCATGCCTGAGAGAAGTTGGTAGAGATTTATGTCTAGCTAGATGGAATGATACGAGAATTTTGAACATATGCTGAGCAACCTCAAACTGGTTTGGACCCTAGCTACCTGCCTTTTCAAATTACTTCAATTAGGCATATTTTGCCAACCCAATGAATCGACTTGACAAAACCCGAATTCCGATCAAGTTGGTTTTTGGGTTTGTTAAGTTGGATTATTAGTTTGATTTGTTTGCTACTTTAATACGTGTTAAGTTCTTTGTGAGGTGTAGATTTGAGATGATGTGTATATTTCTGGATTATTGTTTGGTTAATCAAGTTCTTGACATGTTTTACTTGGATTATACTTTTGTTTTTTCACATGTCTCAGATGATGGAGACAGATGTGGGAGTCACCAAGAACGACTCGAGAATACAAAATAGAAATTGTAATTAATCAGTTATTGAATTGTAATGAAATTGCAATCAAATCATTTTTCTTTATTCAATTGTTTACTCTAAGCCTTTGAAATAAAAACAACATATTTTTCTATTGTATATATATTTTTTTTTTTCCAAACGAAGAGAATTTTATTAAAGACGAATAGCAATGTTTACATCGCTAGCTAAAATATCAAAAATCCACTCAGGCCACACTCGGTCCCAAACGTGGTTACCACCTACTCTAGACACAAACGCCGCAACCTCATGCGCTGCCTTATTGCATTGGCGGGGAGTAGCCATAAAAACAACATGTTGGAGCTTGCCAGCAAGCATCTTTATATCAAAAACAATATCTTCCACCGCAACATCAACTTGATGCTCACCTCTAATCATCTGAATCATCTGCAAAGAGTCAGATTCAACCTCCACATGCACCAAACGACCCTTAATGCAAGCAATCAGTGCTTCTCTTATAGCCTCTGCCTCCATCATCAAGGCCATACTACCCCGTAATCCCCCCACCCCTCCGGCCTGCACTAGCCAACCATAAGTGTCTCTAATAACCCAACCAGCCCCACCCCTTTGCGTCTGCTGCAGCCAAGCTCCGTCACAATTAGCCTTGACCAATCCATGTGCCGGCTTAGTCCACGATGCTGGCCCACTTTGAGCATGATCTGGCGGCCGGGGCAACTCGTTAATCAAAGGTTTGGCCGACATTAGAGCTGCCCTATACTCCTGCACCTGAGCTTGGAGACAACTCACCATAGTGGTAGGATCAGTAACAATCCCTTCAAACACCGCACTGTTTCTTGTTTTCCATAGACACCACAACCCAAAAACCACCACCTGTAATATTTCTTGAAAATTCAAATTGTTCTCATATTTCTTTAATATGCTTTCCCAGCATTCACTAAACTCCTCCCCCACCAATTGTAAGACATCCAGCTGTAGGGAGCTTCCAAACCAAAAAACTCTAGCATGCTCACAACAAAAGAAAAGATGAACCTGAGATTCCCCTTCATGGCCACAAAGGGCATAGGTATTATCCACATCAACCGAGCGGCGCCGCAAATTCCCTTTAACAACCAAGGCATTTCTACAGCCCCTCCAAACAAATGCACGTAATTTTGGAGGTACTTGCAATCTCCATATACTCTTCCAGAATTTCTTCTGATCAATTCCATGACTACAGTCTCCTTCAGCTTTCCCCCCCAACTCACCATTTTTCCGTAAGTTTAGAGCAAGTTCATAGCCAGTACGAACTGTGTACCCACCATGCGCAGTGAAGTGCCACACTAGTTTGTCATCACAGCCCCACCTACTAATAGGTAAGGATAAAATAGTCTGGGCTTCCTCAAAACTGAAACAACGCAATATAAGATCCCGATTCCACATCTGCATCTGATCGTCAATAAGCCCCTGCACCAAAATAGGCATATCTAGGTGTCTAGAATAAATCTTGAAAGTAGATGGTTTGGGCACCCATTTATCTAGACAAATACGAACTTGCTGTCCATTGCCTATACGCCATCTCATACCTGCCTCTAATATTTTCCGCCCTTGCACAATACCCTTCCACCCCCACGACGACCCACGACCAGCAACAACTCTCATAAAATCTGAAGACCTGAAATACTTGTCCCGGAAGGTAGTAGCCAACAAAGAGTCCAGATGTTTGATAATCCGCCAGCCAATTTTTGCAAGCATAGCCAGGTTGAAGCATCTAAGATCTCTGAAACCCATACCTCCTGCTTCTTTCATCAGACAGAGACGTTGCCATCCAACCCAATGGATACCCTTATGCTCCTTGTACCCCTTCCACCAATAATGAATGATCTCCCTTTCAATCTCCTTGCATAAATTAATGGGAAGCTTAAAACAGGACATAGCAAAATTAGGCATAGCCATCGCAACTGCTTTGATCAGAACCTCCTTCCCAGCTTGAGATAAATATTGTTCAGACCATCCCATAAGCTTGGCATTAATTTTGTTGCGTACATCCTCAAAGACCCGATGTTTTGACGCCCCAAAGTCAGCATTGAGTCCTAAATATCGTCCAAACCCATCATTTTGTTGTACCTATAAGATATCGCCCACCTACTTACGGACACGCACCGGACATTTTTTTCCAAACAATAGCGAACTTTTGTCAAAATTAATACATTGACCAAAGCCTTTCTCATAACAGACTAAAATATTTTTCAAGCATCTAGCCTCCTGTTCATTAGCTTTGCAAAAAATAACGGAGTCATCGGCGAAGAACAAATGTGAAATGCTAACTCCCTGAGGGTGAAATCAGAAGCCCTGCAAGGCACCCATCTCTTCGTGCTTCTTAATCATAGCAGACAGGCCCTCAGCACATAACAGAAATAAAAAAGGAGATAGAGGATCGCCTCGGTGAAGACCCCGGGAAGGTGTAATATGTCCTGTAGCCTCACCATTAACAATCACACTATATGAAACAGTAGAAATGCATTCCATTACCCACCCTTTAAAGATCGAATCAAATCCCAACCTTCTCATCATATGCTCCACAAATGGCCATTCAACTCGGTCATAGGCTTTGGCCATGTCTAGTTTCAATGCCAAATTGGATCGCCCCATTCCAACCTCCTTCTTAAGCGAGTGAAGTATCTCATGTACAATCAAAATATTGTCCGTAATTAATCGATCTTCAATGAAGGCAGATTGATTGAGACTAATGATCTCAGGAAGCACAGTTTTGAGCCTGACTGTTAAGATCTTGGAAATAATTTTATACACCAAATTGCATAAAGCAATTGGTCTCCATTGAGTCATCTTCCTTGGTGTAGCAATCTTCAGGATCAAAACCAGATGCGTCTGGTTAAGAGCTCTATGAAGTCTCCCTGAGTGAAAAAAACTCTTGACCATTCCAATAATGTCCTCCCCAACCACGTCCCAATACTGTTGAAAGAATTTTCCCGTGAAACCATCTAGACCCGGCGACTTCGTAGGATTCAAGGATTTCACGGCAAGCCAAATCTCCTCAGATGAAATTTGTTGTGTCGAGCAAGAATTCTGCTGCATGGTCACCCGTGGCTGAACACAATCAGTAATAGACTTAATATTCGTAGGTGTACACGTGGTAAAAATTCCCTGAAAATAAGATATAATCAGTGATTTAATTTCGCCTTCCTCTCTGCACCACCGTCCTGCAGAACCTTCTAAGCCCACCATACTATTTGCACATCGTCGAGCAAGTGTTTTAGAATGAAAAAACTTAGTATTCTTCTCTCCTTCATTAAGCCATTGGACCCGAGATTTAAGTTTCCAATATACCTCTTCCTAACGCAAGACCTCATCACGATCAAAGTCAGGAGCCACGTACGTAGCTTTGAGTTGTTGCTGTAGGAGTGTGATAGTAGCCTTGGAGCTTCTCCATTCTCTTCTTCGCCAATCCAATATTCCTTTCCTTACCCAGCATAATTTCCTTGAAATCTGTAGACCCCTTGACCCCGGAATCCGTCTGTTCCATCTCTCTTCTACCACTTTTCGACACCCCACTGAATCTCCTCACCGTGGATCAAATATAAATCTTTTATGCCATTTCCGGCCCGGGCCTTGGGTTTGTAATAAAAGTAACACGTGGTCAGAGCCCGGCACCACCACATGATGCACCGTAGCTGATGGGTATAGTGTAACCCATTGATGATTCCCAAATCCCCTATCCAAGCGTTCCATAATTCCACCCTCCTGCCGTCTATTCCTCCAAGTAAACGGATGACCCACGTATCCCAAGTCCAACAAGTGACTAGTAGCTGCAAATAGTGAAAAATCATGCAAAGCTTCGTTCTGTGCGCGGCAGTCCCCCACATTTCTCTGCGACATCCAAAATATCATTGAAATCCCCCATCAATAGGCAAGCCTCCTGATATTGGACCATCCTGTCATGTAAAATCTGCCATTGAGATCTCCGCACTAGCTCATCATTACTTGCATATACCGCAAAGAAATGCCACTTGGCACCATTCTCCTCATCCTTGATCACAACCTGTTCGGTTCATTTTTACACATGATTTTTCATGTTATTCACCTATTATTTTGAGTTAGTTCTTGACATTTTATAGCTTTTTACTTCCTTTTTGTGTTTTCTTAGATTTTACCTTGGTTAGAATGAAAATGAGCTAAAAGTGCATTATTGGTTATAAATTCTGATTTTGTTCATTTTCGTAGGTCAACTTCTTGGCCTTGGATCAGCATGCTCCAATGCTCGGATGAGGTGAAGATCTTCATGAAACTTGTTCCAATGGATGTTAGCTACAACATATCCAAATTTGAGCCCCATTGGACAAGTTTAGCCTATCCAACTGATCCTATATGTTACAGCAGCTCTGGAAATCCGAAGTAGGCCAGTTTTTTACCTCCATAATGTTATCTTGATTCTTCTTGTTACCATAACACTTGGTAACAAGAAATTACTTTGGTTAAGAGATATTATCTGAAACAAAGAGCATCTTGGTGAAGACAATAACAAAAGAGCCCATCATGGCAAGGAGACAAGGCTTAAGGCTTTAACAAAAGTAGTTGTTTTATATTAAAAGATATTTTGGAAAAGCTGGAAAGGAGGAGAGAGGAGTGCAAAGAGCATCAGCGATTGCAATCAGAATCATTCCATAATTTTGCAGAGATTTTGGAGCTGGAGATGAAGCTTGGAGCTAGGGAGCTCAAGGAGGAAGACAAGGGCAACAAAGCAAGAAGTGGAAGAGATTTCCACCATTGAAGACCTTGAGCTCCCATGTTCACAAAATCTGTAACTTCTTTCTAGTTATATTTCGAATTTGTGTTTGAAATAATTATGAGCAACTAAAATCCATAGCTAGGGCTTAGGTTGAAGCCCTAAACATGATTACCTTATTGTTTTGATGCTTGAGTGTATGAATTTCTAGATATTGTCGATGAATTCCAATTCACCAAATTAATCTATCCTTGATGTGTGTTTTTCCTTGGTTGGCCATCTTTGAAAGCATGCTTCTTGAGATTGTTGGGATTATGTGTATCTTCATGTTATCCTAAGCAATAAATGGATGAAGTAAGAATCATCCATGTGAATTGGTTTCTTGAATACCTAATGTAAACACCATGCTATTAGGATTCTTGTGATGTTCATATTCTCTTTGAACTTAATGGGTTTTTCTTGTAATTGAATCGAAGTACGAACCATACCTAGGTTCGGTTATGGGGAGGGCACAATTATTGTAGCACGAACCATGCACTTTACGTATATTAGAGAGAATCAATGTGTCTTGAGCCACGACCCATGGTCTTGATTGCGAACATCTTCATCAACACGTTTAGAGTTCATCACTTGAGTATCCATGAACATGGGTAGAATTGTTTAGCGTGGATTCTGAAACCCTAGTGTTTGTTACTTGGTACTTTCACATTTTGATAACTCATCTCTGCCATTCTCATTTAAATTCAAAGTCCATTTACTTTCATGCAATAGAAATAGGTCACTTGAACCAAACCAAACCCCCCCCCCCCCAATGTGTGTGTGAGTTGTGTGTTTGATACGTTGTGTGTCTTGTTTACTGAATTTTATTTGTTTCCGTAATTGTTTTTGACTTTTGGTCCACTTTGTGTTCTTCCATTTTCTGTGCTGAATCCAACCGTATAAAGAACTTGAAATTTGGATAAACGGTTGGAAAGTTATAGGCAAAACACTGGACAGAGGTCGAAACTGGAAAAACAGAGAAACGAATCTGCCCAAAAACGACCGGTCATTACTGTTCAGGCGACCGGTCTCACTGTTCATTTCACTGTTCACAGGTGATAAATAGGTGATAAAAGGGTGATAGAAAGTGCTGTTTTTGTTTTTCTTTGGTTTCTTGTGTTATTTCATTTCTTTTACATTTCTTTACTCATTTTTAGTTTCCAATTTGCATTTGTGCATTTGTGGTGTGTTAAATTAGTGTTCTTTACGTACTCAAATTAGAACTTATAGGAAGCCGACAAGTTCTTCATGGGATCGACCCCGTACTTACATAATCTATACCTCAATAGATTCGTGCACTTGCGGGTATTTTTAATTGGTTGTTTGCACATTAATTTGTGTCCTTTTAGGAATGCAACACAACCTCAATGAAAAAATCAGCATACTTGAGTAACACTACCTGTGACATCTCCCTCCATAATAAACATAATCCTCCACTCAAGCCCCGGGGTTCAACAGCATGCATATATTGCATACCAATTTGTCGCTTCAAATAACTATAATGGTGACTCCGATTTTTTGTTTCTAAAAGGACCACTATGTTGGGAGTTTGGAGCCTCACCTGCTCCTTAAGACTCGAAACTGTCAGAACACTCCTTAAGACTTGAATTAGAGTATCGTTAAAAATTAACTCCCTTCGAGATCCCATGCTACCAGCCCCAACACACTCTGACGCCAATCGATTATCAGCACACATCCGTTTATCCATTCTGCCCAGCTCCTCTTCTTCTCTTCCCCTCTTACTACGAAAGCCTACACCACCTGTAGTAGAGCAAACAGGTTGTCCAAATATAAGTGGCCCCAGATTAAAAGGATCAGACCCTTGCGTCAATGCCCCAGATTGAAGCCCAAATCCCCCTCCTACCACAGCTTGGTTGTCTAAGGCCTCCTGTGTTGTTCCCTGCATTGTGGGTCCTTTCTCCACCACGATCGCCGTATTGAAATCAATATCGATCCCACTGTCGCCAGAATTTTGGACCGTGGATGATGCCACCATGATTCCCTGTGGCCCCAGAATTCCAGCCTCCCATGTAGCCTCCCGAATCTATCTACTCCGTTCTTCCACCTCCCTTACTGTTTGGATTCTCTCAGCTAGCGTAGAATCCCCGAATTTGGACTTGCAAGGGGGTATCACCGTCTCCTCTCCATCTCCCAACCCCCCCCCCCCCCCCCCCCGCTGAGCCCCTCGTCTTACCCGCCAGTCTCTGTAGTCAGCTTTGCTACCCCCCGTACCATCTTTCATACCCCTAGGAAAAAAAAGACCTGGGCCTGTGAATATGCCCAGCAGCATTGTCCCCAGAAACCCAAGGGCTGGAGTCAGAAGACTCTTTTCGTCCGCGCAAGTCCTCACTTGCCTCTAACCCTGCAAAAGCCATCATCTGATCCTGCATATTTTGAGAACTAGCCGCCGACGCCAGTTTCTCAACACAAATACGATTGGGATGTCCCAAACACCCACAGAGAAAGCAGTATTCGGGCAAAAATTCATAGCGAAAGTTCACCCAAATTGCATCTTCTTCAGGAAACTCAACGAACGCAACCCGCATAAGCGGTTGCCGCACATCTGTCCGAATGCGCACGCGTAGGAACCGCCCTATACATTTGTCCCCCTCTGTATGGTCAATGTCCAACACTTGCCCCAGAACTGCACCAATTTTTTTGGCCACCACAGTGGTCATATTTAGCAACGGAACGCCATGCATCTGTACCCAAAAGGACGCCATCGATGCCCCCACCTCCCGCACAGCCGCGCGGCTATACTGCTAGAATATTCTATTTATGGAGTACAGCCGCCCGGCTATACCCTTAAAATATCCTTTCTAAAATTTTCTTTTTTATTACTTAAATAATATCTTATTTAAATACTTTCATTCGTGGAAATGAAAAGGAAAGAAGTATACTAAATAGAAAAGGAAGAAATATATTGTAATACTACGAAATAGAAAATATATTAAATTGGGTGGATGTTGTGAGCCTAGTCAAAAAGTAATAAAATATTCCAACCAAAAAGTAATAAAATATAAATATTTGACAAAAGTTGATTTGGATATGCTATAGGTCCCACTGTACTTTTGAAGCAATTGGAGTCAACCAAAATTTTCACGATGAGTGGTAAAAATCGTAACAAAGAGCAATTGTCTCGAACGCTAAAATCGTAACTGTAGCATAACTAAAAGGTTAGTCAACAAAAATGGTGAGAAGTCACGAAAAGAAGGTTACTATTGCCTAATTTTTTTTGTAGTGTGTGATTTTATTTTTTTCTCAATTT